>NC_041405.2:103128973-103386473 GCF_900747795.2 Erpetoichthys calabaricus | reverse complement strand
ATGACTCCTGCTGCGTTCAGTCACTTCACGTGAGCCGCTCTCTTGTGTGATGTTGCGATGTCCACGGGTTTATTTAATGTTAGCTAAGACCCGGCAGTTAAAAGTTTCTCGCTACAGCAATTTTAACTCTGTTACAAAGTGATGCAAACTCTCGTTTATACCTCGTGTCTTCTCATTAAACTTGTATCTCGCGAATATGGCATTGCAAACGGCAGCGGGAGCGTTTCTATAAAGTTAATTTAGACTTACGGTTTACACCGTGCTTTTTTATACCTCGTGTCTTATGAAGATGCTTGTATGCGTCACTCACTCGCTTCTTATTGTTTCGCTGCCTTATCAATTGTGTAATGAATGTTTTCTTCAGCGCTCTTTGGGGCTCCTCCTTCTTTTCTACGTACTGAGTTCACAGTCCGTTCACATGATTACGTGGGAGGCGTGATGACGCGACACGCAACTCAGTCTCCTACGGCCATCTTGCTGCCTTCCATTACAGTATATGGACAAAAAAGAGGTTCCAGTTATGACCATTACGCGTATAATTTTGAAATGAAACCTGCCTAACTTTTGTAAGTAAGCTGTAAGGAATGAGCCTGCCAAATTTCAGCCTTCCACCTACACGGGAAGTTGGACAATTAGTGATGAGTGAGTGAATCAGTCAGTGAGGGCTTTGCCTTTTATTATTATAGATAGTCAGTGTGGTGTAGCTGTTAAAGCTTTGAACCCAGGAATACAAATTCTGAGGCTGTTGGTTCAAATCCTGATACTGACACTGTGTGACTATGAACATGTCACTTCACCAACTGGAAAAACAAAAGAAATGTAACCAATTGTAGGCCAAATGTTGTCATTTTGGATAAAGGTGTCAGTGAAATTATAATAATAATATTATTTGGTAACTGGTGACGAGAGTGTGTTGGGTTGGACATGTGCAGAGGAGAATTGTTGGGTATATTGGGAGAAGGATGCTAAGGATGGATCTGCCAGGCAAGAGGAAAAGAGGAAGACATAAGAGGAGGTTTATGGATGTGGTGAGGGAGGACATGCAGGTGATGGGTGTGACAGAGCAAGATGCGGGGGACAGAAAGATATGGAAGAAGATGATCCGCTGTGGTGACTCCAGATGGGAGCAGCCAAGAGAAGAAGAAGATAATTAGATCACTGGAGCTGCTTACCCCTGAACATACTATACACAATTGCCCAGGAGTAAAACATTTTTGCATTAAATCAATTTCTGTTTTTTCCAATGACTGACCCTAACTTTTGTTGATGGTCACTACAAGATAATTTTACTGGAAACTGTATGCTTTTGAATTTGAACGGGTAATCAGTAGGAATAATGTAAACTTTGAGAAAATATAACGTTATCATTATTATATGTTTATGATTTTCATTTGTTTACGTCTTCCCTTCCCTCTAGTATTTCTTTCTGTGTTTTTTGTCAGTTGTATGTGGTCCTCTGATAAAGTCCACAGATGTGGTTTTACTGAATATATGAAAAGAATTTTCGAAACAGCAGATGGGGCGTCCCTAATCATAGTAAGCAGATGTGCTTACTGTGAACGATTTCAGAGTTTGAGAGAGTAGATGTAAATGCAAATTAAGTGGGGTAGGTCATGGGGGACCCCCATAGTTAAGTTTCATAAGATTCAAATGACATTATTTGTTCAGGCATGTCTTAGGTGGACACCATTTCCTCCTCTCTTTCTCTCTCCCTTCCTCTTTTGTGTCTAGCAAAGTAACACCTACTCTTACAGTCATGGCGCCTGAGAGCCTTACTGGAGCTTTATTTAGCACTTGTTAACCACTGAGTTTTTCATCTTCATTGAACTTTGTCCTTCCATTTCATGACTAACTGTACACGCCAGACATAATCATAGCTCTTTTTATCTGTCCAGGACATCACCCCTTCTTCTCTTTCTGTCCTACTATTGGTTAGTAATGCTGTTGGCTTGGCCTCCAATTGCTTCTGCTCTGTCCTTCATTTGCATAAAGCCTGCGCTTTGCTTAGTGCAGAGTATGTACATTAGCATGGTATTAATACATATCAAGAAATGAAAAAAAAAAACAAACTGAAACACCAGTCAGCTAATTTTCTCTTTTTATAGAACAATTCAATCAAACCAGGCAAAGCACTTTTGAGATTTTGGAGTATTTCTCTATTATGGGGAGGTTACCCCTAAATATTGATATATTGAAATGCCCTTTCTTAGCAGATACCTAATGTCCTAGACATATAATCTTGTCTAATTTCAGTTGAAAAGGAAATAGTTGTTTTGTTGATGAGTGAGCAAGTGAGTCAATCAGTCAACTGTGCCTTATACTAATATAACTATAGGAAAAACGTACATATTTACATATAAGTACAATCACTAGCTGTGTCCATTTTTATACTGAGCATTAGAGAGTTTTCAAGTGAAAATGTGAGACATTGAAGCATTCAATTGATACACTGCGACACAGAGTTCAAATTGGAACATTTGGACACTTATAAAATGAATCAAGATAGGAGGTGAGACAGATTTAATCAAGATCGGTTGCATCAAACATCTGTACAGCATAGTAATCGGATGTAGGCAATAGTTTCCTATTATTTCATGAACCAGTTAGTGAGATCGCAGGCGAGATTAGTTTGTTGCCTATGTTTAATCATTGTTAGTTTCAACTGAGGCTCTGCTTAAAAGTATAAGTCCAGCCATTCATTTTCCAACCCACTGAATCCGAACACAGGGTCACGGGGGTCTGCTGGAGCCAATCCCAGCAAACACAGGGCACAAGGCAGGAACCAATCCCAGGCAGGGTGCCAACCTACCGCAGGACACACCCACACACCAAGCACACACTAGGGCCAATTTAGAATCGTCAATCCACCTAACCTGCATGTCTTTGGACTGTGGGAGGAAACCGGAGCACCCGGAGGAAACCCACGCAGACACGGGGAGAACATGCAAACTCCATGCAGGGAGGACCCGGGAAGTGAACCTGGGTCTCCTAACTGCGAGGCATAAAAGTATAAGTGAAATATAATTTTAAATTGGTTAAAAAGAAAGAACACAATACATATTTTAGGTGTCTTCTGGTAGAGTTATTTTGATTTATTCACTTAATTTTATCTACATATACTGTAGAGATACTGCTGCCATTTGTGTGAGAAAACACTAAACATATTATTGCAATGGTTGTAGGCCTTATATATGAAACACTTCATCGTGCAATGAGATCCAAAGTGAGCTGTTAGGTGTATTCAACCACAGCTGTCTGCAATGTAATGTGAAAAGTGCCATGAATTGCTTATGGATGAGCTGGTTGACCAGAGGGACAAGGGCCAAAAGAAGCTGTGTGGAACAGAACTTGGTTTCTCTCTTCATTGTTGTTAGCTAAACTTTGCCTTAATACCTACTTTCGAAATGTTCATTGCAATATGTACCATATATAACATTTACTTACACATGTGTATATCATTAAAAGGAAGTCTGCTATTTATGGCCAAACTGAAATGAACTTTCAGTAACTCACTTGTTTCCGTTATGGTAGGTGAGTTTGTTGATGGCATTTATTGTTGCTTATTTGTTTGGCAAAAGAAGTGGTTTCAATAATTCATGGAGTATTATTACAACGAAGGGTAAAGCTATAAAAAGTTGAAGAATACATTCTAAAGTTCATTTTTATGTGTGTTATTCATTTTATATGTAGTACGTGTCCACTTAACTAGCATCCCATACAGAGCTATCTCCTTTTGGGCAGGGTGAGTGCCTACATCCAGGGAACCTGCAAAGTTGGGTTCAAAAACTGAATAGATGCATAAGCACTTATTTGGTCTGAGTAAATTAGGCAGAATTTTCCAAATCTGTAAAGATGGTTGCAACTTTCTTGTTCCTCTTGTCATACAGTGTGTTGTGTAAAATCGAAAAAGAATAATGAACATTCAGTGCCTCATCACAATAGCCAAACAATACAAATATTACCAGTGTGGCTGTGCAGTACAAAGTTTTTATTAAAACAGTAGTAGGGTGTGGGCTAATAATAATATTAATAATAATTCTTGTAAATATATAGAACACATTCTTGAAAAAATGGGCTAATAGTAATAAATAATAATAAAGTTGAAAGAGGAATCTATTGAGATTGTTGTGTAAGTGCCGGAGTGGAAAAGCAGGCATCCTAGCTAGGCAGGAGGATGATTTCTTGCCCAGATGTGAGGACATAGTGCATGAACAGTGGGACTTGATATTCAACCCAAACAGAACGCCTTATATTCTTCATCCCAGCACGAATAGATGGATAATAAATGGACTGGGTGAACGTGAGTGTCGGCACAACAGGTGGCAGTGTTCCTCCAAGCTGAAAATACCCACAAGGTAGCATGGGATTTGTAGTTTTGAAGGGCGATCATCTCAGGTTCTTTGAGTGCCTACAATGGGTGCTATTGGGACTACACCTCCCTAGTTCGGGAGTCATCTTTATGATTCAGAAGTACTTCCATTATGCGAGGTCGTTGGCTCTGGAAATACTCCCGGGTCTATCACAAAAGGAAGCAGTCTCGCTTGAAGGGTTGAGTCAAAGTCAGAAGGTAGCGGTCAAAACTCAACTGGAGGAGTGGAAGGAGACATTGTGTTAATTGGTGATTGTGGTGTGGACTTTGAAAACTAGAAAAATGAAGGTTTTGTGAATAAAAAACTGTCTTGGTGTAATTGTGATTAATTGATATAACTAATTTATACAACACATTAATAAATTAAGAAAATTCATCCATACAAAACAGCATACATCAACACTCCATAAAGCAGTAGTTCATGTAGACACAAACTACACACCACCTAACCGACATACTACAAGCAACATCACAGAAGGTGTAACAACTGCACAACTTTCAAACAAGCACAGACCCAGAAGCCATTGCATGGCTGACATCCTCATGAACTTGATCAGGATTGTGTGGATCAGATTGCATCAAATAGCTGGCTAAGCTGTGGTGATCTGTTTGGTGAGACAGAGGGTACGCTAGCCATACAAGATCAAGTGATAAACACAAGAAACTACAGAAAATGTAATCTTAAGGATGCTGACATTACAGAATGTACATGCAGATACTACCAAAACAGAAAGAAACACCTGACATCAGGATGTAAACTAATGACACAGACAGACGACATGCAGAGACACAATCTGATGGCAAATATGAGACATCATGAACTGGCACTGCAACACAAACAGGCAGACATATACAAACCAGATTATAACTGTACCTACACCGTACTAGATAATGCCACACATAAACTGTACTGGGACAGAACTATAGTGCACTGCGTTAACATTATACAAAGTTATTGTCTGTTATACCTGCATTTTTATCACTCTTTAATTTAATATTTTCTTTATCAGTATGCTGCTGCTGGAGTATGTGAATTTCCCCTTGGGATTAATAAAGTATCTATCTATCTATCTATCTATCTATCTATCTATCTATCTATCTATCTATCTATCTATCTATCTATCTATCTATCTATCTAGTGACAGACAAAACCATCACAGACCAGATAAACAAAATAAAACAACATAGAGTATTGACATTGCTGTACCAAACACACACAACTTACAAATCATACAGTCAAATAAGTGCACAGAACTGACAAAAGAAATACACTGCACGTCACATACTGAGAAATTCCTTAACATAAATACAATCCTCTTTAATGTACATACATATACACATACAACAGAAAACTGCTCCATGACTTGGCCGAAGTCCAATATAGGCGGTAGCAACTGGACTATCCTACAAAATATTTTGAATAACAATAACAACAATAATATAATCCACTGATACTCATTAAGCAGCAAATATTGCCTCTCAAGTGGATGCAGACTTAGACGGTTAAACTTTGCCTCATGTGTGGACACATTTGCTGTAGCACATTGCTTTATCTTTTTATCAGGCAGGTTTTTTTGCTTTCCCAGACATTGCAAAGACTAATTTATTACCCAGGATAATATGACATTTCATTAAAAACCTGTTTTTCTTTAAGGGAACACATACACCTTTGAAATGTCTCAATCTGACATTATACTGAATAACTTTCTTTGTTCCAGTTTATGTGAACTGGATCTTTTTTGGGGTAACATAACATGATATTCTCAGGGTGGTGCAGTGGTAGCATCCCAAGTCCTCCCTGTGTGGAGTTTTCATGTTCTCCTTGTGTCTGCATGTCCAAAGACATGCGGGTTAGGTGAATTGATGACTCTCAATTGGCCCTGGCTTGTGTTTGGTGTGTGGGTGTGTGTTTGTGTTTGTTCCTGTTCTACTCCCTATGCTGGGATAGGCCCCAGCATCCCTTGTGACCCTGGTAAAATGACATAACTGTTTACTCCAATTCAGAGTCATATACTGAGAACATCAGGTACATCAGGCATCCGTTCATCATAGGGTCTACATCCAAAACCACAGTCATATTGGACATGTTTAGAGTCACTGACATTCTGGGGGATGTTGGCGGAAAATGTAAGCAGGCTCAGGGGAAATTATGCAAACTCTACACAAAGCTTGCATATTGTAATCTTTTTAGTTAACCAATTAAAGATGTCATTTTGCTTGTCTTCTCATTACATCCATAATGGTGAACACAGTAGCACTACAAACTCTACACAAATAATGATGGAGAACAGAATTCGATCCCATGATGCTGATCTGTGCAGTAGCAGCATCACTAATCGCTGCAGTAGGTCAGGTCAGATTGAGACCCTAATCCATGTACTGTATAGCGTTTCTGTGTTAATACCATAAAGGTACTTCACAGGGACTTGATTTTAGGTGATAAAATCATTAACAGGGGAATTTGAACTCAGCAGCTGTTGTTTATCACAACCGCAATTACTTTATTTACAGGAAAACTGGCAGGACTAGTAAAACGGCCAAGGAATGGCATAAAACTCCTGTGTCTGCTACACTATAATTTACTTGATTATTGGCTTATTCACTGCTTGTGTTTATGCAAAGTCAGGCTTAAATAGCAAATAAATAAACTAATAATTGGTGTGAAATTACTTTTTGTTCAGTTTAATAAACTAATAAATAATTCTTTTCATCTCTGCTATATTCTAATTGAGAACAAATTCTTTACATCACAGAATACAATCCTAATTCCTAATGAAATTCTCTTCAGCCACAGAGTCAAGTAACCAAAGTGAACAGAAAATGCGGAGTGCGATTTTGTGCATCTAAGTTTGCATGTGATGTCCAATGAAGAATTTCCTGTTTCTGCACAGTCCCAGGCTAAACTTGTGGTTAGTGGTCAAGACAGTAAAAATGAGCCATAATGAATTAGCTGAAGTGCAATTGTTCACTTGGATATCTGGTGGGGGGGGGGGCACATGAATCCTCATCTATCTCATCTAACTCATCTAACATTTACAATACAAATACAAAATACTGCTCTTAACATTTGAAGCTCTCCACAACCTCACTCCTCACTACCTCACTGATCTCTTACAGACTACAGACTCCTGCTCTCTCACTCAGATCCTCATCTGCAGCTCTACTTTCTGTACCACACATCAAACTCTGTTCTATGGGAGCTCGAGCGTCTCTCATAGTGCTCCTCAAGTCTGGAATTCTCTTCCCTCTCATATTCGTCAGCTTGATTCAATATCACATTACTTATCTTTTCAAACTGGCATACCAATTGTGAATTTTGCATGGTTACTGCCTGTTATCTTTGTTTTTTTTGCTAATTATTGCTTTTTGATTTATCATTCTCTTTGTTTTTATTTTACTAATGTTGTTTAATTTCTTCATTCTAAGGTAACCTTGAGTGCTAAGAAATGAGCCTATTAAATAAAATGTATTATTATTATTATTATCATCATCAGTGTGAAAGTTTACAGATGAAAAACAACACAATATTTGCACTGTTTAGCTTCTGAAGTTGACCTTCATACAGTTTCACATGTAGCATGTTACCGTATGTGCCATTTTTGTACTGATATCATGTAACAGATCTGATATAATTTGGTGGGTTATATAACCTATGAGAGTATGGCAATAGCTTTAAGTTGTTAGTTATCTACATCTTTTTTTGTGCACAAGACAGAGTAGCCCGTTTTGAAATGGAATTTATCTCCCTTGGGTTACATTGGTAATTCCTCCACACCAATGCATACATTTGCTATAATAAATAAGACAAAATGGGTTCCATGAATTCCAAATATAAACTGGTTTGCAACTTACATTGGCAGGCAGAAGTGAACACATAGAGGGAAATAAAAATGTTGACATTGTACTGATAAGCTGATAGGTGGGCTCCTCAGGACCACAGATGGCTCAGCTGCTTGTTAGATCCAGGAGGAGAAGCTGTGAGCCCACACATTGTGTTGTGGCCTGCTGCTTTGGAATACAAAGAGTTGGGGCATGGACAACTCCAGCATTTTTGACACAGGCTATCCAAGGAGAACATTATTCTTTTCCTTTTCCATTTGCAATGATTATGATTTCTTTTTCAGGGATATTAGGAATGACTTCAATTGAAAATGAGTTTTGTTTGTTTTTTAAAACAATATATTTGGACCAGGGTTTCATAGAAGAGGAGGCCACCTAAAGGTAGAGCAGCTCAGCAACTGGATTAGCTGTAAAGAGAACATCAAGGAATGGAATGGTTAAAGGTTCATTTCAGGGTAAGTTTCAACCAATTATGAGTGGGAAAAAGCTGCATCAGGGAAAAATAAATTTTTGTGTGTTATAGTCGTAAGTCAATTCAATTTTAAGGCAGGGGCCAAATACTGATAGTAAACCAGCCATGTTTGTCTGTAAAAAAGTTGCTTAATTCATTTTCTTTCATTTCTGCTATGCCATGGTCTCCTAATTGTTTCCTCTTTCCTTCACCTTGAATCTCGCTGCCTCTTGAGTTTATACAGTGTGCATTGTACAGGATGGCACACATGGGTGGGCGACTCAGTTGGGATGGGGCAAGGTTCCTTTCCTGGATGGGAGGCAAGCCTGTAAGAAGCACAAGAAGAAAGGCAGGGTGATTTCTGCCTTAGCTAGGAAGGTGTCAGAAGATGTCAGTTTGGAACATTGGGTACATAGGCATCCTGGAAGGGTGGGATCAAGGAACAATACCCAGCTGGGAGGCCAGTGTGATAGAAGGGCTTGAAGACACAACTGGTCAGAGCTACATGTTCCCCAAAAATATTAGATGGCAAGCATCTCTGGGTTGTGCTACCAGTATTGACACCCACAAGGCATGCTTGGAGCTGTAGCCCCATTGGGCAGCCTTGTTGGGTTCCATGGGTTTGCTCAGAGGGTGCAGTGGAGATTTGTAATTCGTATTCTGGGGGGAGGAGGGGGGAGTTTTCTTATGCTGAACTCAGAAGTGCTTTAATCAGGCTATGCCCTAGCACTGGAAGTACTCCCTGGTCTAAGATAATGGAAGCCGCTTGTCCTCGTCCAGGCTAGTTAGTGTCAGGAGTAGAGAACACATTGTGGATACACAATGTCTAAGAACCTTGTTGTAAGGTATTTTGGTTAACAAACCTGTTTTATTTGAACCCAGGACTTGTGTAGTTGTAATGGTGTTTGGGGTTTGAGGTGCTACAACTCACCCTACTGGTCACGACATATAAACGGGAATGTTCTTTCACTTAATGCATTCTACCAATCCCAAATGAATTTGATCATCTTCTGTTCTACACCAAAGAAGAAACATTCTCCTTCTTTATATGTAAGTAATTTTCTACATAAAAATTCAGGAAGTAATGTCCTTTAAAAAAAATCATTATATACTCATGACAAATAGAGTTTCTACTAAACACTTATTTTGGTTTTGATGTACTATATTTACAATGATACAGAATGCACATAAACCTCAAAGAAGAGTTTCTAGATAATGTAAGCCTAAGGAACTGTTTACAGTCAACCCCAATCAAGTTCTGAAACGTTTTCTAACTGTATAACCAGTTACACGCACCCACACAACAGCAGAAAGGTCACATCTGCAGGCTCATGCACTGTCAGGTGCATCCTCCCAGCTACTGTATCAGTTATACACAGAGACCTAGAGACACTGTTCGTTAAATTATTTAGAGCAAGCTTAACAAGCTGAAAAGCATGTCATTGTTACATCTCACTGGTGCCAGGAGGATGCCATGCAGACACTTACAGTAGGGGCAATTTAGATTTCACCATTATGCTATGGACTTAGAACTTTACTGAGAAATCATACATGGGCAGGAGGATAATATGAAAACTCCACAAAGAATACATACCACATTGCAAATGTACTATCATCGCAGCTTCATCAAACAGGAACCCTACCGGTTAGGAAACTACTGGTTTTTTACTAAGTTTTTTTTTTTTTAACAAAAGTAGTATTGTTTGCTTTGTTTGTACACAGCTGGAGTAGCACTCGTAATTTCATCGTAATTTTTTTTACAATGACAATAAAGGCTGTCTATTCTAAAATATACCATGTATATAACAGAATCAGCCAAGGGCAGCATATTGTACCAGTATCACTAGGAAACGGGTTCCTAATTTTGGTCCAATCATTATTAATGATGAATTTGAAGTTTCCTCCCAAAGAAAAGAAAATCTTAGACAATGTTTGCAAAAAATAATAACAAGACAGAATCATGAACCACAATAAATATCCAAGAGGTGCAGGTCATTTCATCAAAGAATGTGAACTGGTGATACACAGTGGTAAAATAAAGCTTGACAAAAGTACAAAATACAATATAAACAACTGTGGGAGTTTAAAATACAAATTAAGGTTGCAATAACAAAAACAAATTGTGACAATTCAGCTATTATATTGAACAGAAGACGTTTTACTAAATTCTTGCAAAGATTTCATTTTTGTTCTCAGGGTATTATGACAAATAATAATTTACTAATTTCTGTTATTCAGCACTACGTCCTATGAAGCACACAAAAATACAGTCGCAATCACAAACTTTTTACTTTTCTGTATTTTATAGTAATGTAAGTTGATATCTTGTTGGATTTAGCTTTATGTCAAATGTGTTCTCAGGTTTTCTTTATAAGGAAGACAAAGTTTTGGGGTAAAGTAGCTATGCTCTCTAGTTGTGGTGCTGGAAAATGTTGATGTATTGACTACGTTGATATTTTTATTGTCATCATCACCTTACATGGAACAAAATTTGATTTGACATAAAAGCAGCAATATATCTCTCTATTATATAGAAAAAATCCTGCGACAAGACTTTTCGGAGACAAGATTTTTCAGAAGAGAGATTTTTTCAAGTCCCGCAAGACGAGACTTTTGCCATGAGATTTTTTCAAGTGACACCCTCCTCTCACACATTTTCAAACAAGACCACAGACCTCTCAACTCTCATTCGTATAAGTGCTTTTGTCAGACACACTTCCTGCGGTCACAGCTCTTATACATTGTAACGCTTTCCTCACTTTAAGTTCCCAATTAAAGAAGACGTATTATGACCGAATCTTATTGAAGAATTTCATCACATAGGGTTATCAACATAAAAAATGAGTATACGCGCAATCCTAGCACCGAGAAACGAGGAAGTCAAATGAATTAACTGCAAAAATGTCAGTCGGTTACACATCAAATTGGTTAAATGCGTCCAAAAATGTCGAACAGTTTCACAGCAAATTGGTTAAATTTAATAAAACGGATGGACTCCAAACAAGTTCTGCAAACACCTCAAAGCTGATCAATAGAAAAGAATGCACCTAAGCCAAATTTCAAATGTCAAAGCGATGGATCTTAATACGTGTGTCAGTGGGATATTTCAGCTTTTAATTTTCAATAAATTTCCAAAAACAATTCCTAAAATCCTGTTTTCACTTTTTTATTTTAGGGTGGTATGTATTGCTTGATGTGGGGAAAAACTAAATTTAAATGACTTAAGCATGTTGGCACAGTTCCTCACAGTAAGGAGACCAGGGTTCACATCCTGGGCCCTCCTAGCACGGAGTTTGCATGTTCTCTGTGGGTTTCCTCTGGGCGTCCCTATTATCTTCCCCTGTCCATTGACATTCAGGTTAGGTGAATTGCTGTATGGACTGGTACCCTGCCCAGGGTTTGTTCCTGCCTTGTGCCTTATGCTGTCTGGGATAGGCGCAAGCCCACCCCCTGCAACCCTGGTCTGGATTAAGCACGCTAGAAAATGACACATAAATGTGAAAAAAAGGCAAACACTTTCAGGATCAACTGCATACAAAAAACAGCAGAAAACAATCATTGACAATAAATGTAATATACAGTATATAAATAGATTCACTAGTACATTTGAAGAGTGTGCATATAATAAGAACTCAAAGGAAAGTTCAAATCAGTGCTCAGTATTTACTCAGGAAAGGATGGAGGCCACATCTCTAGGAAAATAAACCATTTTTCAAATAGTTCGGGTTCAGATTTCCCTATATCACTTACGAGATGGTAGAAGGTCACAAAGGAAATGGCCAGGATGTGTTGCATCTCTACTGATGCTGCTAGTTTTCTTCTTCAGTTTGGCTAACAAAGACACTGCCCAAATTCAATCAGCCATTCCCGATGATATGCTGACAACACAATGCAGATCCTTCATATCCGCAGCTATGCAACAGGCACGGGAGAGGATACTAACATATGCAAGTAAGAAATCAACTTAAAAACCAATAAAGCAGCTGCAATATGTTCACATAGGTTGTCTCTAGGAATTACATTAGATTATATAAACTTTACTAATGCCATGAGGAAATTCAGATGCATTATGCTGCATAAATATAAAAAGCAAGCAATGCTGGATTTCCTCCCAAAACACTAAAGACGCACAGGTTGTGCTGACTAGTGACTCCATATTGGCCTAGTGTGTATGACACTACTTTGCAATGCATGTGTACTCTATCAAGGCCTTAATGCTGTCAGGTGCCAGGATAAACTCTGACTTTAAGTGGCTCTAAATGGGTTAGAGATGGATGCAAGCTCAACAACAAAGGTAGAGACCTAATATCAGAGTCATCCTATATACTGCCCAATAATAACAGTTGTGATCCTTTTCATAATGTCAGGAAAGTGAAAGGAGTTGGTGAACGTGATAGTGAAGGGGAACATTGTTGACCAAAGTATGAGCTGAAAATCCCCAACAAATGGTACAACACAGGTTTAGGAATTCACAGAACATTTCTTCATCATTTGTATTTAAGTACCAGCAAATGAATGAACATTCTGTTTTGTTTTGATAGAAATTCAAATGTAAGCAATTGAAACAAAGGAACCAATCTAATTTCACGGATTCAACAGAGTGACTTAAAAATGTGAAAAAGTCTAAAAAATTAATTGAGCTGTAAGAAGATGTAAGCAATGCTGATATGATCTATGTTGACTTACAGAATCTTTGATAAGACATTTGATGATCAACTGCTGTAGTTGTTGTAAAAGCTAAAGGGATTCAGGAGATAATAGAGAAGTCACAAGTGGATCTCCATGCATTTCAGTGTTGGGATTCCTCTCTTTTGTATGCTATATTATTTGATATTGATGTACTAATCAAATGCATTTTATTTTATACTAGCTACGGCACCTGTTGAAGATACAGTAGGTAACAGAAAAATTAAAAAATGTTTGTTATCTCCTGCCCTATGTTTACCTTCAGTACCTTTCCTCAGTATATGCACGTGTGAACTGATACTTCCTCTCTCAAGCATGTTCCCGTAAAGCCTGCTTCTCAGACTCTGTTGTTATTTTCAAGGCACCTTTCACAACTCCTGTCTGGTTTTATACTTGACATCTTTGTAGGCTACTTTCTCAGTATGCCTCAAATCCCTTTACTCCTTCTCGTGCGTCTCACACTTTCACTTCCTCTTTCTTCACATCACCAAAGCTAAACTGACCAATCACTCCAAAGGAAAACTGACCAATCAGATTGCTCAGAGGGACTGGACACATAGACCTTAGTGCTTTATCATGTAGTTGATAGAGCCATCGTCAGATGACAACATAAAAAGAAGTGTTTCAAAACACTATGCAATTTCAAGATAATTTAAATTCACAGTGAAATAAACACATGAGAAGTGCCTGCAAAAATTCAACCAAAGCCTCGCTTAAAAATTAAAATAAAAAGATGGCTTTGCGAGTCTAAAATGCAAAACAGTAAAGGCAGTTTGAATATTAACAGTGACTGAACCTTGAGGACACACCTTGGCACAGAGTTTCAGAGAACTGGAGCTGCAAAGCTAAATGAAAGTTCATTTTGAGTTGAATAACAAGGTTTTGGAATTCTGACAAGAGCAGAGTCAGAACGTCTCAGGTGTCTGACAAGTTGATACAGGGAAAGCAAAACAGACAGGGAGTCTGCAGTGTGAGAATTCAGAGCAGATTCTGGAGACAACTCAGAATATATAAGCCATTTAACAGATGATGTGCATTTGGCCTGAATGGGCGTGGTGGCACCAATATTTTGAACTTTTTGCAATACTCCATGCAGTAATGTCATCAAAATGACAACAGAAATAAATACACGGATGAGTATTGTTACGTTAGGATAGGTAAGGTGGAGTCACAATGTCTGGAAGGTGAAAGAAACAAGTTCTGAACATGGGTGTGTTGTGACAGTCAGAGAGCTATGAGTGTTGCTGAGTGTCATTACAAGGCTGCCGACTGAACATACTGTACAGTATGTTTGAACGAGAAATGGCGAAGCTTCTGACCTCAAGAAAAAAAGAATCAGTGTTGTTAATGCACAAGTGCATGACATCTTTGAAATAAGCAGTCAGCTTATCTATGACCTTTATACATCTAACTGTGGTCTTTGTGTGGAGCTGGAAATCAGCATCATACCAGCATGTGGATCTGATTTATTATATCCAGCATGTGGATTTGATCTATTAGCTTATATTTAAGACTCAGAGAAATCATAATAAATACCCATGGACAGGGCTCATTTCCAGTCTGCTATGTAACCAACAAACTTGTATTTACAGTACTTAAATGTACATTTTTATTGACAGGATTGAGAAATATTAGAAACAGTGCATATTTGCAATAAATGGACTCAAGTGTATCAAGTGCAATTAAATACACCAATATGCTTCTGTGGCATGTAACAAGTTGTGTTGAGTACAAGAAGACATCCTTAAGATATATAATGTACTTATGAGCAATAAGTGAATACCATAGATCTTGAGGAAGCCCTAGAAAACAGTTTCTACTTCCAGGACTATGGGTGATGTGCTATAAGATGCAAGGAAAAGTTGGACAAACTGAGTCATTTCAACTAAATCCAGTAAAAAATCAATGATATGGAAAATCTCTAAAAGTGTTTGGAAAACTTTAGTCTCTTATTACAATGTACTTATCTTGTAATTACTTAGTAATCTCCAGTGTAACTAAACTTTAATACAGTGTGCTTTGTGAAATGGTAAATACACAATGAGATATGGAACAAGAATCAGAACTAATAAATTACCCATACTGCTACACAAATTTCACGCTAAGAACATGGTGATGATGTTCAGTTACACTGGCAATTACTGAGAAATTACGGTTTAAGTACATTGTGATAATAAGACACACAATGCGAAGTGTTGCTAATTATTTAATAAGGCATAGCAAAGGGCACAAATGGAAGCTGGTTTAGGCAAGAAACTGAATTACACAAACTTTATTTGTTCACGCAGAATAAGTTAACTAACTGTCAATGTAAAAGTTGAAAGCAGAACTTTGGAACTTGCAGATCTCAACTCAATTTTATTTTAAACACGTCACTATAAATAGGTACTGTGAGGGTATGATGGATTCTGCTCTTGTGAAAGCTTATGACTGGGATAATGATTTTGCAATAATTGCAAACAGGGCACAAGCACTGAAAAAAATGGGAGATTCATTTATCTAATAAAACATACACAAGCAGGGCTGAAATCATGGAGAAATCAATGAACAAAAACATACCTAAAAAGAAGTTTGCTCCCTCTGTGGTCTTTACTAAGCAGGTTTGAAACCATTACTGTGTGGTCGGATGGCTCAGCCACTTTCTCACCTGTCATTCGCCTTTCATTTTCTCTCCTTCACCCCACTTTCTTCTTTATCCAGCCAATGCACTTTCACTCCAAACACACCACCCATCACCAGGCTAGCAGTCCTTGCCTTCCACTTGCCGTCTCACTCCCAACATAACTTTCCTCCTTGCACAGAGGTTTTACGTTTGTTTGTTGTCCTTCATCTTCTTGGTCAAAGTAGGGAATCTTTAATTACCCCTGGAAAAACAGTTTTGGCATATGTACAATTTACGTTTCCACCTTTCATTTTCATTTATTCATTTTGTGTTTTGTTTTTTTGAATGCCGCCATGTTGTATGTTTCTTTATAGTTGAGGCCATATTGTTTACAGTGGTATGGGCAATTATACCATGTGAGGCCAATTCCTGTTTAAAATGGTGGCATGCTACATGTTGTTGGTAGCATCCAAAGTTCTGGATTCTACTAAAAAAAGTTAGCTGCTCAAAAGACCTTTACTATGGAGTCCCAAAAGGGACATGAGCAACAGCAAAAAAAAAAAAGAAGTTATTTCTAATGCATAAGTGAAACTATCTTGTGCATACACACACAATAGTGTTCCTGGGATACCTTTAAGATCTCTGTATATTTCCAGTAGACCTGTTCTGCTTCCACAACTTTAACTGTTTTATTGTGTAGCCTATCAGACAGTTGACATAAAATTCGTAGACCTATAATTTAAGCTGGATCTTTCCCGTAAAGGCATCATATGTATGCTTGCAGCCAAACATCTGTACTTTATTTTCAAAAATCATTTGAAACAAATTCTAGAGGCTTGTTTTGTCAAAAGGGTTATGGCGACATTGAAGACATGCATACAAAAAAGATCTTGTGAGGGTGAAGATTCTGAACATTTTTGCTCATGTTCTTTTAGGGCCACCGTACTTGTCAGATTTCAGATTTCAGCATATTTTTTAACTCTGATTTTTAGTGACTCATGATATTTGTGCCAAAAAATGGCAAATAGGCCAGAAAGCCAAAGATAGTACTCAACTTAGAGAATATGCACCTATGCTTCGATAAAGAAATCGACATTTAGTAAGAGATCTTGCTCATATTGCTTTACTGAGGGCTGGAGAATGAAAAAGTACCAGACATCCTTAGAACGAGGTCTAGGCAGGAGTCCTTAGAGCCAAAGAAGGCACACAACTGTAGCATGATTAAAGTACAGTAGTCTCAGGTTAAAGGTGGAAAAAGTCTGGAATCAGGAAGATAATTTAGGACACAGTTTTGAGGTTAAAAAAATAGACAAAGAGAAAGAAGGTTAAGTCGAGAGGGTGAAAGAGGAGAGACGTGGTGGTAGTGGAGAAATGGGAAAGGGGGTTGAGCCACCAAACTTGTATATCTGGGACCACTTGAGCAGAAAGGTTCTGTTTGCCTTTTGGAGTATTCTTTGGACTTTTTGCTCTCTCTGTCCATCTCTCCCATGTGCATTTGGCCTTTCTCAGCATCGGTCAGATATCTGATTGGGATTGAGTTTAGGGAATTTTTTCCTTATTTTGTGCAATTTTTGCTTTTATTTTACTACATTCTTTTTGTTGCATATTTCAGCCCCTTGAGCATTGGAAAGGTGCTATATAAATAAAATGTATTATTATTATTGTGACCTCATATTAAAATGGATGATGTTGTTCTCAGCATTATTCTGGATATAGAATTATTCCATGAGGGTGTCCTTTTCTTTTCACTGGTGTAGTCAGTAGAATATCAGACGTATCCAGCTGACATGGATTTCTCCACATTTAAGCATACAATGTAAAAAAAAATTACAAAACATTCACCAGTGGGAAAATATAAAGAGGAAGCAGAAAAAGTAGTGTATGTGTCACTAAACTTTGTAGCTCCTTTAAATGCAGATCTGTGCAGTAGTTGCATTAAATTATTAGGCTTATTATGTTCAAAAACATTACATATTCAGAACTGCGAATATCCTCAAAGGACTAAAAAATACCCGTCTCTTGATCCCACCTTTCAAAATCATGGGAAGCTAGGAACTGCCCTGGCAGAATGAGGTGCAAGGCAGGAACTGACCCTGGAAGGGTAATTCTGTTAGAGAGCACACCTACATTGGTCAAGATTAAGTGTCTGCAATTAAACTAGCATGCGTGTTTTTGGAACCAGATTACCTAAAGAAAAAAGGTGTGCAAACTCCAATAGGATGTGCAAATGTTACACACGACGGCCAGAATAGGAAGTAAAGCCACGTTCATTGAATTGTGATGCAGCACAACTACAGTAGCTACGTCACTAGACTGTTAACTTCAATGACCCCTCCGTTCATCCATCCATTTACTGTGGCCTGGTTTCTACACATCAAGGCCAGGGGAAGGTCCATCTAGTTTCTGTTATGTCATTGCTGACCATCCTGCTGGGAAATGTTAACTCTAAGAAAGCACAATTATTGCAGGAGCTTGTTTTCCTCATGAGAAAGAAAAATAAACCTACTGAATAATATTTTTTACACTTAAAGCTTGGTGAGTTCCCATTTCCATTTTCCAACCCGCTGAATCCGAACACAGGGTGTGCTGGAGCCAATCCCAGCCAACACAGGGCACAAGGCAGGAACCAATCCCGGGCAGGGTGCCAACCCACCGCAGGACACACACAAACACACCCACACACCAAGCACACACTAGGGCCAATTTAGAATCGCCAATCCACCTAACCAGCATGTCTTTGGACTGTGGGAGGAAACCAGAGCGCCCGGAGGAAACCCACGCAGACACGGGGAGAACATGCAAACTCCACGCAGGGAGGACCCGGGAAGCAAACCCGGGTTCCCAGGTCTCCCAACTGCGAGGCAGCAGCACTACCCACTGCGCCACCGTGCCGCCCTGGTGAGTTCCCTTTAGCAACAAATCCATGAAGTGCATTTACTAAAACCAAATGGATTCCCCTTGTTATGCTGGTTTCTATTACTGCTCTGCTGCTGCTTCTAAACTGTAGCACATTACAACAGATACAACAGCGCTTATTATATCTTTCAAAGTCTCATCACCTGCACGGTGTGGTTTTGCAGCACACAGTTTAGCATTTTTTTCAACCACCCTTGGTGAATCATGTTGTCCTAGTTGCCAGTCTCTTACCAAAAAAACAAAACCAATACAGACAACGTACCTTGAAATGTGAGCAAGCCTGGTAACCACATGCTTCACCATACGTTTTTCCCCATTAGAGCTTGCTGTTTACAGTGTGCACATTCAAATGAGTGCTGCCTTCAGCCCGGCAACTCCCTTTTTATTACTTCCCTATTATTTGCCCAATAGCATTGTCAGGCTAGATGTCTGAGTGAAAGGAGGCTGCTGTTCTAGCAGTAAGAAAGAAGCATGAGAGTTCCTTGAATCATACTTTGAAGGAAAGTCTTCATAACTGAGATACTGAGCACATGACCTAGAAATTCACACTGTAGTTTATTTAGTGACTCTGAAAAAAGAAAGAACACAGTCAAAGAGATAAGCTTACATCCTGCATCACAAATGTATAAGCCCATCCATCCATTTTCCAACCTGCTGAATCCAAACACAGGGTCACGGGGGTCTGCTGGAGCCAATCCCAGCCAACACAGGGCACAAGGCAGGAACCAATCCTGGGCAGGGTGCCAACCCACCGCAGGACACACACAAACACACCCATACACCAAGCACACACTAGGGTCAATTTAGAATCGCCAATCCACCTAACCTGCATGTCTTTGGACTGTGGGAGGAAACCGGAGGGCCCGGAGGAAACCCACGCAGACACGGGGAGAACACGCAAACTCCACGCAGGGAGGACCCGGGAAGCAAACCCAGGTCCCCAGGTCTCCCAACTGCGAGGCAGCAGCGCTACCCACTGCGCCACCGTGCCGCCCCAAATGTATAAGCTCTACATGCAATTGTTATATAGTGCCTTATAAAATAATAGTACAAAATGAAATGTATCCTTTATAATTCAAATAAAGCTATCAATCACAGTAAAGCACACATTTCATGTACTGTAGAACAGAGATATAACCATATCAAAAAATATATTGATGAAAATGGGCTATTTAAGTGGCTTTCAATCTAATTCCCTGCAATTCCTATTCATAACGCTGTTTAAAACGTAACCATTCAGACACTATGGTTACCTGCTTGATCCAGTTTCTAGTGTAAATCTGCAATAATATCTAGGCCAGGGATTCCCAACCTGGGGTGGCAAGATGGCATTTCAGGGTGTGCGACAAATAGGAAATCAGTGTCGTGATTCACCATAATTCAATGAGGTGTTTTGTGCAACTTTATCTTGGAGTAAGCAATGTCTTGCAATGTGCCATCATTTGTAGGTTTTTTATTAATTGTAAAATATTAAAACGTCAGCAGGCCATTTATTAATTCTAAGACATTGTAACGTCGGCGACGAATATATTCTCTGCTCTTTACATGGCTCTTTGAGGCGACTTGCTGTCCTTAAAAGGACTGCTTGCCTTTTGCTGCACTAGATGGAAAATGCATGTGTAACTGTGCAGAGTTGCCATTTTTATAGGCGCTCCTGCTATTGATGATGCCATGCCAGCTCAATCTTTTGATGAGACTTGTTCAGCGCCATTGCAATATGAAAACGAATGTAATTATCAACAGGGAAGGAGCCGCAGAAATGCGTGTTCTCATGGGTTCCTAAAGTCGAGTAACTTTTTTTTTTTTTAAGAGACTGGAATCTGGACCTTGCAATGACACGAAGAGAAGGGAAAAGTCGAGTACTGATGTTGATGCAAGCCCTGATCATGAAACATCACTGATTTCAAGGTTTGATTGATATTTCTGATTGGAGGGTGCGAGGGAGACTGAATTGGATGCAACACCTGCTTCTTATACTCAGTCCATGTCTCCTTGTTGGTGGTCCTGCTAGTAGCTCACCAATTTTAGCCATGTGGCACATGTGTTTATGAACTTTACTGTAGGAGGTATTGGGGGACAAAGCTCGTCGACTGTGTTTTATTGCTAAGCGGTATGCTGCCATCCATTGCTTCACTAAGTCTCCAATCTCCCAAACCCCTCGATCATTGTTCATGTGTCATTTCCTCACAGCGCTTGATTCTTTGCATGATACCCTAACCCAGCTTTTCTCAACCTTTAAGTATTTGCGACCCGCGTTTTCATAACAGTTTTAATTGCACCCCCCTAATGTTTTTTTGAAATCCTAATAAAATGTATTCCTATATTTTTTGCTGCCGATACATCACTACAAGTTTAAAATTTCCCTACAAAGAGCGAAATTACGCCACATATGGCAACATTCGGGCCCCCTTTTTTGTTACTTCAGGGGCGCGCCCCACAGATTGAGAACCACTGCCCTAACCCATGGTTCCTCGATCGAGTGTCAAAGCTTCATGGGGGGACACTTGTACAATATTACTGATATTTGTAAAGGTGAATTGCTCAATTTGGGCGGCATGGTGGTGCAGCGGGTAGCACTGCTGCCTTGCAATTAGGAGACCCAGGTTCGCTTCCCAGGTCCTCCCTGCGTGGAGTTTGCATGTTCTCCCCATGTCTGCGTGGGTTTCCTCCGGGTACTCCGGTTTCCTCCCACAGTCCAAAGACATGCAGGTTAGGTGCATTGGCGATCCTAAATTGTCCCTAGTGTGTGCTTGGATGTGTGTGTGTGTGTGCACGCCCTGTGGTGAGCTGGCACCCTGCCTGGGGTTTGTTTCCTGCCTTGCGCCCTGTGTTGGCTGGGATTGGCTCCAGCAGACCCCGTGACCCTGTAGTTAGGATATAGCGGGTTGGATAATGGATGGATGGATGAATTGCTCAATTTATATTTCCATTTAATGAACTGTGCTAAAAGATCTTTTTTTAGTTCAATTTGTTCACCCAGAATACTGTTTGTGGTTCAATTTGTGGTTCAGAAATGGGAAATTTGATGTGTTAATCTTCAAATGTGATATTATTTTTGTAAGGGATCTAAATATAAATCAAACATTTTCTACCGGTGTGGGACACAGAAAAGGTAAAATGTGAAGTTCTTTCAGGGTACAGCTTTAATATTATTTGTTGGACTTTGCATAATCTTTATTTTCTATTCTGTGTGTGAACACATCTACAGCATACCTGGATAAAATATACTTCTAATTATTATGCAATGGTGTTCTTGGAAGCTATTTGAGGAAATTACTTAATATTACAGTAAATGCAGCCTCAATCTCATTCACTTTTTAGAAGTCTTAAATATTGCAATTTCTGCTTCCGTGCAATTCAGCACTTGGGGAAGAAATGGTTAAGTGTATTATGAAAACATCTATAATATTTATAATTGACCCTCCTAATCTACGACTTACTTACCTAGTAGCGTTATATCCTTTTGGAATATGGAGATACAAATTTGATGCAATATTTCAGATGTGCAGTAGTATCACAACAGACTTTACACGGCCAGACTATATCTTCTGTAAACTTGGACTCTATACAATGAGATATATATTGTTTTATATACTATCTGCCTGTCTTTTTCATAACATTTATTTTTTTCTGCAAAGCCTAATTGTGTACCCTATGTGTTTATCTTTCATTTTAATGTAAAAGCTTCATATTTGGTTCTATTATACTTTATTTTCTATTTACTTTCCCAAATCTGCATTTTATTATGGTGCATTTTAAAATCCCTTTACAATAAAAAGCTGTTTTATTAATCTGTTGTTTTATCAGATGATCAGTTGCTTTATTTGTTTAGGACAATTCTGTAGCCATGTGCATAATCTTCTCTGAATCCCACCTGCTCTTAGTTTAATAATTAGCCCACACAGAATCTTATCAGAACTGAAAGTCAAGCCAGACAGCATTATTTTCATATCTCTTTTCATTTTTTTTTTTAAATTTCTTTCTATTAAGTCCCAAGGATATCCATGCGTTAATGCTGGCCGACACCTACTTTGTGCTCTGGATAGCTTCTGCTCAGTCTTTAATAACTTGGCATGCTATACAAGTTACAGTCACTAGCTGGCAATTTCCAGCATTTGTACAATTTTTGTTTTTCACTTAAATGCACAAAATTGCTTATCCTTATTTTCTTAAGAATTTTCCCAGACTTTACTGACCCCTGAAAAAGCCGATGTTAAGGGTTTGAATGCTGTCATTAATTAACTACATTTTTTGTATCCAGGCAGTTTTTGTGTTGGGTTGCATGTTAAGTGCCCATACCATTAAGAAGCTTGCTGTCCTCTGTACACGTGACAATATTACTACTACTAGGTTTTAGACTCTTTAAATTTCAGGTCTGTGTGTTCTCGGATTGGAATATTCTTCATATATCACTGCTTTAGCTATTATGATATAACTTTATGTCACTTACTCCAAACTACAGGGTGGCCCATGAAAAACTGGCCCGCCTCCACCGAGTGCAAAAAGTGTACATGAACATGCTGAAACGGGCAAGAAGATCACTTTCAGAATCTTCTGTAAATGTGAGTACTAAATTTGATCATTTTTCTCTTCACCGTGTAATGCAGTCATCTCAGTGGAGGCAGGTCACTTTTTCGTGGGCCACTCTGTATAATTAGTAACCTTATAATTTATCTCCCTTTTTGACTGAGTTTTTTTTTAATTTAAAATATTCTGAAATTGACTGTGTTTTCCAGAATATGCCCTGCATGTTTGAAATGCTTCCCTGTATTGCTCACACACGTGTTACAAAGTGCAGGACAATTGGTTGAATCTTTGCAGCCATCCTTTATGCTACGCAATATTTTACTTTCACTCTTTTAATCACTTTTATAAACTGTTTGTTCACTTCCTTTCTCCAAAACCATCATTGTGCATGCATATTAAGTATCTTTCATTATTATGTTTATTTTTTGTTTCTTTTATGTACTATTGTATACCCATCTTGGAATAAACAATGTTTTCAGATTTGTTTTTTTGAAAAACACTGGGATTCTTATTTTCTCCTGCTTTCTTAGTAACACTTTCAGCAAACAAGGCACTATGGCTTTTTTTTTTTACTCCTTTTGCAATATGTGGCCTCTAGGAAAGGTGGGTACTAGTTGGCCGAGGTCTGCAGGACTCTGATGGCGCCTGACTCTGTCTTTGACTTTCTCTATTATAATGCATACAGCAACAGAAACATAAAAATCAAGGCAACAGACTCGCAGGAAAATAATGAAGCCAATCACTCAATCAATCTAAAAATAAATACAAATAAACAAATGTATATTATGCATATTATTCAAAATTAACTTACCAAGAACTTCAGGAGGACAGGCATTGAAATTTCCTGATAGAAGCTTGCAGAAAAGACCTCTAGAGGCGCTTCTTAGCACACCATGGTGGATTAAGCCTAAGGCTAAAAATGCTACAAGAATGTGCCTCCTGGAGGGGATGGAGGGGATTTTTCATGATGGGATCCAATTTTGCCAACATTCTCTTTTCCACAACAGCTTCCAGTATGTCCGGAGTTTGCCCTGAGATGGAGCAGGCTTCCCTGATAGGTTTGTTCAGGCATTGTTCTTCTTTAGACCTCAAGATGCTTCCAAAGGAGACTGTGGGGAACTGATGGACTTAGGACTGATAGAACATTTCTTTCAGCTTGCTGAACACATCAAAAGACCGGAGTCTCCTTAGCAAGTACAGTCTGCCCTTGCGCTTTTTGTACAGCACCACTGTGTTCTCAGACCAGTCCAGTTTGTTGTTTATGTGAACTCCCAGGTACCTGTAGCTATACACCACCTCCACATCCTCCCTCTGAATGATGACTGGTCTCAGAGGCTGCTTGGTACATCAGAAGTCCACCACCAGCACTTTTGTCTTGCTGTTGTTGAGTTGCAGGTTGTTGTCCTCGCACCACAAGACAAAATCCTTTATGACTTTCCTATACTCTGACTCATTTCCAATATTAATTCAGCCTAGGATGGAGAAGTTGTTTCACTTTCTGTAGATGGCAAGTGTTGGTATTGTGCTGAAAATCTGTTGTGTTGAGGATGAACAGGAAGGGGGACAGGGCAGTACCCCAAGGTGCTCCAGTATTACACACCACCATACTAACAATCAGATATGTACATATATATTGTAATAAGGCGCTATATAGCGCCCTACCCGGCACAGACTGACGCAGAGGCACGTGTAAAAACACACAGGCTTTTTATTTTTCTTCACCTGTGGGGCACGTCTTCCTCGTGAACCCCACAGGCAATACACAGTCCCAAAAACACTCAGTTATCAAAAAACCCTTCTTCTGGCACCACCACTCCTCCCAGGCAACCTCGTCCTCTTCCTCCCAATTCTGGCTGTTGAGTGGTGGTGGCTGGCCCCTTTTATAGCCCACCCGGAAGTGTTCCAGGTGCTGAAGACTCATCTAGCTGGGCTGTTGATTCCAGGCAGCACCCCATAGCGGCCACCACAGCTCCCAACCAGGCTGTGGAAGACTCCATTTCCCATGGGGCCATGCGGGAGGTTGGGAGATCACCGTCGGCCAGGGAAGCTGCCACCAAGTGTTCCGGGGGAGGTATTGAGCTGCCCATGGTTGCTCCCCCGGAACATATGCAGCAGGGGCGTCCCGGCCGGGCATGGGACCTGGCCGCCCATCACAATATATATATATATAAATTCACTCCAGACATCATTAAGGTTTGGGGCAGCCACTCGTATATTGTATCCTGGCTGTGAAAGTTTTAAATAATTGAACAGAGATATTCACAAGACCAGGTCAAAAACAGAACTGTCAGACTGGCAGTAAGCTGGAAGCTTTACAGGCCCGTAGAAAAAGTGACATCATCGTGGCCAGAACTAGAAGTGACGCCATCCAAGGTGTCAGAACCTGGTGGGTTTTCCTGGGAATGGTCTGTAAGGAACTGAGAAAGACAGTCAACATATCCTGCCGGCCCCTGGTCTGATGTGGTATTACAATTACTTAAGCCCTTTAGCTGCCTCCTATTCGCACATGTGTGACAATATATATAGGCCTGGGAAAGTTAATGCATTAATTTGTGCAATTTATGTGTCCTGCTAAATGCATTAATAAATATTGTCTCATCCAGGGCCAGCCATGAGGCAAACACCTTAGGCAGTGCTTTGATCAGGGCAGCATTTTCATGTAATTTTTTTTTTGTAATGTCAAAACAGTAATATAAAAAAAGCTAAGTGTGTACCTAAAGAATTATATACACATACATTACCATGTATTACGGAGCCCCTGAGAGGACATTGTATCATTTTTTTTATTTTTATGAAAATATCTGGTATGCACCAGAAAAATCCCCAGAAAAAAAATCTCACAATGTCCCTTCAGGGGCTCTGTAGTAGGAAGTATTTATATACTAACTTTAAAAATTTTTTTGAATTAAAATTAATTTAAAGGTTTAAAATTTTGTATTACACAGTTCACGTTGATACGCCACATGTCAATACGTGTTCATTTTCTGGATTTGTACATACTGACTGATGATGCAGGAGAGTGGGAGGAAAGGGGATGGGGAGGGGGGTTAGCAGCAGTCCTGGTACAATGCTAAAGAAAAGCTACAAAATGTTGCCAAGGTAATAATTACTGTCTTTTGTCTTCTTCATTTCATGTTTCTATAAGAAGATCGAATCAAAGTCATATCACATAAGTGCTAAAAATAAGTTATCTTTGAATGGCACTAAATCCAAAATAAGTCTCTATGTACAGGCATCACTAAATGGTGGACCTGGACTTAGGGACAGCACTATCTGGACCGTGACGCATTTCTGATAAATGAATGAGAATGACTGATAACAATCCTGCAGCAATTATTTTTTCCTTCTTTAGGTGTGCAACTTGCAGAGAAAACTTGGGGGTTGGTGGCAGTGTGGTGCTGAGGTGTCACCCGCTGCACTCAGGTCCTTGGTGGGTGCCACAATGAGCTATCAGTGCATGCTTCCAACCTTTAGGTGTGTCTATTTGTGTCACTCTCTTCAGTGCATGCAACAGAAGTAAATGACAGAAACGAAAGAGTGCCAGGGAGCATGGCTTGTTGCAAAAAAGGAAAGCAGATGCAGAAAACTGAACTTTCAAAGATGAATAGACGAACCAATATATGTTCATTCTTCCTGCGGATTGTTCAAAAGATAAGATAGTTTGTCTCATGAGTTTCAAAACCATGGCTTTAGTAAAGAGTAGCAATGTGAAGCGCCACTATGAGACAAAACACGGATTGTGCAAAGATATCTGCAGCAGTCTGAAGTGAGCGCACATAAAATAACCAAACTGAGAGCCCACTATGACAGATCCACCAGAGTCCTCTCACATTCATTTATAGCCCAGCAGCATGCAAATTCATGTTCAATTAAAGTAGCATGGATTTTGAGGGAATATAAGAGAAGTCAAGCAAAATGACATATTTTATTAGCTAACTAAAAAGATTACAATATGCAAGCTTTCGAGGCAACTCAGGTCCCTTCTTCAGTCAAGATGGAGCATAAGCTACCTCGAAAGCTTGCATATTGTAATTGTACCTACCCATTATTCCAGTTTACAGTGTCTTTGCTAACTTATGCAAAGAACACAACATATCCAACCAGGTAATGCATGATGTTATTTTTAAAGTGATATAGCAGCTACTGAGTACTGAGAAAAGTGCTATATAAATGTAATGAATTATTAATTATTATTATTATTATTATTACTGAGGTCTATTTTAGCATCCTAGGAGCAAAGGTGTTGGTACAGCAGTGTTTTCCAACCCTTTTTCTGTGGTGGCACACTTTTTGTAACCCAGAAAATACCAAGGCACGATTCCACCAACCACAAACATTAAATCTCTTAGACCTACTAAACTGTCCAAAGAAGCAAAAAAAGCATCTCATATATTGCTGTTCACAAACATGGCACTTAGTGAACACTTTGGCTGCATTTCTCGGCTGATTTGTCCTTTTGCTTGCTCGTACTGGTGGTCTCACTCCACTGACCCAATTCATATTCCCACTGTCCCTCAGCTCTGCAAAAGTCACTGCCGAACACGCACCCAGACAGATGGACCTCCAAAACATCTCCTGGCTGCTAAAGTGCTCACTAAGTGCTTTGTCTGCAAAACAGCGATCATGGAGCTGCTTTTATGTTGGCTTCTCCAGGTAGTCCTGTCCTCCTTGTTCAGGTCTTGACCACCTGAGGAGTGTGTCTCTCTCAGGTCTGGACCCAGGGACACTACAGTGTTATTTTCACGGTGCAACAGTTGAAAAACACTTGCACAGAATATAAGCATCAAGTCATTGATGAAGTGATGAACAATTGAGAATGATATTTGAGGAGTTTTAACACAAGTTTTAATGTATGCATATTTAATGGTCCACATGACCGTCATCATCAAGTTCTTCCATGTAAAGCCTGAAAACCATGAGGACTGATTGAGATTATTTATGTTAGGTAGAATGCCTAGTGGGGCCTGGGCGGTCTCATGGCCTGGAAACCCTGCAGATTTTGATTTTTTCTCCAGCTCTTTGGAGTTTTTTTTTTCTGTCCTCCCTAGCCATCAAACCTTATTTTTATTCTATGTTCATTTTATCTATATATATAATTCACTAAGTCCATGGCAAGCAAGACGCACGCAAGACAGCCACACCCGCCAACTCACAGAGCCCCGCCCACCAACAATTCACTAAACAGCCGACCATGGCGCGAGAGATAAAGCATTTGCCAACAATATGTTCATTAATCAAGAACGAAAGTTGGAGGTTCGAAGAAGATCACATACCGTCGTAGTTCCGACCATACACAATGCCGACTGGCGATCCGACGGCGTTATTCCCATAACCCTAAGAGGCAGCCAACCGGGTAACCAAAGTCTTTGGGTTCCGGGGGGAGTATGGTTGCAAAGATGAAACTGAAAGGAATTGACAGAAGGGCACCACCAGATGTGGAGCCTGTGGCTTAATTTGACTCAACACGGGAAACCTCACCTGGCCCGAACGTGGCTCACAGGTGCATGCGACTGAGGCGGTGTGTGGAAAATGAACAGTCAACGTGACTCACAAGTGCATGTGGACTGTACACAGACGAAAGCAATTCAGGTGAGGAGTTGGGGGCGGACACATGAGCAGGCAGTGCGTACTGAACGACTAGAATGGCGGGGGCAGAATGGCCGTCAGACAATCGAACTTGCCTATCTAGAGGATGTAAATGTTCTAACACGGGTTCCGTAGGTGAACCTGCAGAAAGATCGTTACAGGTTGTGCCGACCCGTCGTTGGATGGTTAGGACCCGAAACCTCTCAGGCCCGCTTTCCTGGCCTCTCTCCAGAGTTCCATCTTTGCATTCACTTACAGTCGTATCCTCAAACCCACCCCATTTGGACAACTGTGTCTTTCAGGAAGTGTTCACCCATCAATACATAATTATGCGGCGTATGCTACGCCACGGGTTGGCTAGTTTTTTATATTTTGTATTTTTTCTCTTTCTTCATCCTGTAAAGCACTTTGAATGTGCATCACAAATGTGCTATATAAATAAATGTTGCTTTTGTTGTTGTTGAGATTTATATTATTTCAGTTAAGTCTGTCTTTAGCAGTGCATTCAAAGTCAACAGTTGTTTTGACTATTTTTTAGTTTGATACGTCTATCTCATGTGCTATGCCAATTTGACAATTAATATATTGGCCTCATTTTCTTATTGCCTTCTTTTCAACTTGCCTTTTAGAAAGGCAATCAACTTCAGGTCGTACTTGCTCATGTAGTATTTTATGAAAAGTTTAGATTTAAGGTCATTGTTTAAGTTTAAACTATACCATTATTTTTTTTAATTCCTGTATATTGCTTCCACATTAATTTTGTAATTCAGTGTGTATTTACTTCAGGATATATGTATTAATTTTGAAAATGCATGATTTAATGTTAAATGTGAAAAATTGTGATTAATTACATACATTTATGTGATTAGTTAATTTTATAGATAGATAGTGTAACAGTTGAGGTTTTTGTCGACCTCTCGAACCCTCAGGTAGTATGCCAAACACCAGGTAAAAGTCCAAGACTTTTTATTATTATGATAATAAAGTGCACTAAGCACCCTCCACTCCACACTATACATACAAATAGCAATAATCAATAATCAAATACAAATACCACTCCTCCTCTCCCAGACACCTCGCCACCCTTCCTCCCAGCTCAGCTCAATGTCTGGGCTTTCCCAGAGTCCTTTATACCCCCTGACCCGGAGGTGTTTCTGTTCCATTATCCCCAAGTCCTTATTCCTTCCGGGTCAGGGTGTACAGTCCTTATCTTCAACCCGGGAGCACGTCGTTTCTTCCTGTCATGAGATTATGACGCACTTCCGGGTTATAGGTTATATAAGAGTCCACGAGCCTCCCTACAGCGACTCCCGGTGGTCCCCAAGGTATCCAGCAGGGCTGTGCATAAAAACTACATAATCCATGAGGCCCTGCTGGAATTCGGGGCCCGTCCATGCTGTCGGGAGAGCTCCTCCTGGTGGCCTGGGGGTGAGGGCCAGAAACTCTCGTCGGCCATCCATCACAGATAGATAGATAGATAGGTTTGAGCAGAGACTGAGGTTGATTCATATTGTTCTTATATTTTAATTATTCATAGTAATTGTGAATTTGTCTGGTGTGTATTTGAGGATGGGAATGTCAGTGTAGCCAGCAGTAGACGGCGTTACACAACAAACAGAAACATGAAAGAAATGAACACAGATTGTTAGAGTGGACTTCTGCTCTTTGTTTGGTTTTATACTGATACAGCATAAGGACACAGCATGAGTGCACCTTTACTCCTCCTTGTGTGTCTCACACTCACTTTGGTCGTGCCACCAAAGCCAAACTGACCAATCAGATTGCTCAGAATGACTGGAAAACACAGTTCTTAGTTTTTTATTATATAGTAGCGAGAGCCATTGCCAGATGACCACATAAAAAGATGTGTTTCAGAACCCACTATGCATTTTTAAAACAACAAGATCAGAAAAAGCAGTGTAAGATATTTTAAAACTATGGCAAATCAAAGTGAAATAAAGACATGTGAGGTGTCTACAAAAATTAGACCAAAAACTCACTTAAAGCAAAATAAAAAATATGTCTTTGCAAATGTAAAGTGCAATTATATTACATTATATTATAAATATGCTACCTGCAGCTCATGGCTTCAAGCATAAGGGTTTAAAAACATATATGAAATGTCTGCCTTAATTTGCATGACTTACACTGCAGTAAATCAGTAAGAGCAAAAATGCCAACAAAGCATTAGGCCCCCATTGCTTAACCACAGGCCAGCCTTGTTACGTGATTTAAGATCGTGGGCACCATGCAGGATTAGACAATAAAATGTGCAAAACATGCATACCTCCCAGGGTTAGGATTTGAACAGAACCTATCCTCTTTTTTTCCTGTTGTGCAGATTTGTTTTACTTCAGGATTTTTAAAATTGCCCTCAAATGAATAGTAATTACACTGTAAAGACTTTGTTATAATAGCCTACGTAAACATATTTAGTGTACAGTATAGTAAGTCTGAAAAGGCATTTATAGTCAGCGACCCTCAACCCATCTTATCCTTTTAAGGGTTACTGATTGGAACTTGGCGTAAGCAGGAACTTTCTGTGTATGGGGCACTAGTTCACCATATTATAATCAATATTCACACTTGTATTCATTTTTCACAGTATGTGACAATACCTAAACAAAAGTACTAACAGAAATGGAGCGTAAGACAAAAAGAAATGATAAATTGAAAACAATAATGCTTTGCTGAATTACCTTGTTTTGTATGTTGATACATTTTGTTTATTACCATGCCAGAGAGTGGCATGTTACATATTGGTAGGACATACACGTAAGTATAACTACTACTACTGCTACTACTAAAACTAAAATGTGTCTATGATTACATTATCCTTCAAGAGTAATTACTCGGGAAGTAGCTCAATAACTAATGACTGCTGCCAGATTAACAACAGAGTAACTACTGTGATCTCACATACATCTCAATACTCACCAAACTTTGAATATGGAAATGATATGTACAAAAAGTACTGAGGAAAGAACCTCGGAGCAATGGGGATACAGAATAAATGAACATGGCCTCTTCATAAGTTAAAATTCCACACAAGAATATATGTTGAGATATCTGGTGGGTGTATTAATTACAACCTGGTGTACACATCATAGTTTTTTTTAAAGGCATGAAGCCGTATAAGTGTAAGGCACACAAATAACAATTGAATTAGGACTTGAACATGACAGAGAGCTTCCCTCACTTAGTCAGGTCCCTTAAAGGCAAAAGTCAAAAGCAAAAGTGGATTTTTTGTCACAAGGGGAAGTGTATTGGTGCCAGTTAAACCAAAAGCAGAAATTAAAATGAAACATCTCCAAATGAAATGACCACGATATATTTTATATTACATCTAAAAAATCAATTGTTGCATTTCTTTTTTTCCTCCCATGAAAACTGCAGCATGTGTGCTTGTCTGTAAAGGGGAAATTGATGTTATAGCATCACAAGTTTATACCCAAAAAAATAGACATAAGTAAGAAATAGCGTTTACAGAAATTTTTTAATTAAATTCTATTATCACTTTAGTAAAATCATATTTCACTATAATATTATCTTCATGCCTGCTTGGGCGCCAGGCTAAGAAGAAGCTAAGACGCACAGATATGGGAGTAGACCTGAGAGAGGATTTTCATCCTCAATCTGTAAAATCCCTGCTGGAATCACCAGAACTGACCACAGATTTAATCAAGCAGAATACTTTGAACTGCCCATTCTACTGGGATTCCTTTAAACCACTCTTGGAAGAAACTGCCTTTTTAAGTAGGGGCGAGGGGGGAGTCCATACAATGTTTAAGAAATAAATGGATAAATAATTAAGGCAATTGAATTACTGGGTAAATAAACAGGCTTAAAAGATTCAATGTTTTACTTCATTTTTTCCCACTCTGTTCCCTTGCTGTTGCCTTTGTATTTCCATTGCAAAGTTACCAGGCAGTTTCAATATAATACATTTAGAAAAATGATAACATACCACTATGCATTCAGCTCATCCCAAAGTGACCCAACATCTCATGTTTGGATTCACAGTTACCAATTTCGTTAACCATGGGGCTGTTCATGGGAAAAGAGAACTTTACCTTGTTAGAGCAGAAGTGAACATTAATAAAGCCAAGATTCAGACAGACACTAAGAGATGAAGAAATTTTAACTCGGACCCATCCAGGGACAACAAATTAATGTAGGAAATGGTGTATGGATGTGAGAAGAATTGATTAACTGATGTTAGTAATTCAGTTAATTATCAGTTTCGCCTTTGGCAATGCCAGTACTGATTTAAATAATTAGGTTAGATTCCCACTTTATTTTCATTACTGTTCAATGTAGGATGATTTTCCAGCCATTATGTCAAGGTAAGTGAAGCCATCTCATTTTAATAACCAGAATAATACACTTAATTGATAAACACAAAGTTATAGAAATATGATAACTGTATACACACTGACATAGAAGACAGGATGCGAGACAAATGAATGCATAACACAAAAGAGGCTGACCATTTACTGGCTATTTAAAGTTCTAATTTATCTTGGCACAAATTAACAGTTTTATGATACCAAGTCTTTAAGAATGATGTCAGATGTGGTATGGAGTTGTGAGTTCTTGCTCCAGATTAAGGTGGATCACTCTTTCTGCATTAGAATGCACTCTTGGTTTTTGCTACATGGTCCTTTGTGTGGGTTGTGGTGTGATGCTGCCTTCCTCAGCTCTCTGTTAGGATCTTTGTTCTGCCCTCTGCAACTTCATAGGTAAGAGCCTTACTCTTTCATGCACAAGAGCAGGGGTCCTCAGTCACAGTCCTGGAGGGCCGCAGTGGCTGCAGGTTTTTGTTCAAACCTGGTTGCTTAATTAGAAAGCAATTCTTGAAAATAATTTAATTTCATGGCTTGTTAGTGCTTTAACTCTGCTATGTCAGGTAATTCTTATATCCTGGATTTTCTTTCCCTTTCTAAGGATATCATCCAAATGATTTGAAGGCTAAAACGGATGAGTAATTCTCAGTCCTTCACTTTTTCCTCTTTAATTTCCTTCCAACTATTTAATTTAACCCAATAGTGTATGATTACAACAGGTGTAAATGGTAACAAGCTAAATGGAGAAATGCTGGTCATTTGCATGTTATTGCTAATTAAGAGCAATTAAAAACCAAGACTATGGCTGTTTAAGACTAAAATAAGCAATAAGGGTTCAAAATCTTAACGAGCGAGACAACTAAAGTGAAACAGAAGTGTCACTTGAGCAATAAGTGCTTCTTATTAAGCAATTGGGTTGGAGCAAAAACCTGCAGCCACTGTGGCCCTCCAGGACTGTGATTGAGGACCCCTGCACAAGAGTGTAGGCCCTGAAGTTCACTTCTTGAAGTAATGCAGCTTTTCAGTCTTCTCAGATTGGGCTCAGTCACTGGCACAAAGCTTGTCTTAGCAGAGAGGATATTAGAGCTAGTTCAGGCCGTCCAGCTCTAAGCTCTTTGGAGAGTAGCTTCCAGGCCCAAGTCTGCACACTCTTTTTGTGGGCACTGATAATGTTTACAGAAACAGTAAAACTTTCATAGACTTACCTATATAGAGACTATGTATTAATTTAACTTTTATTGAACATTTATGGTTAACTATGGACAATCTATGTTATTCTTATGAAACTGCAGTAAGAGATTTTCCAGGAAACATTGTATTCCCCTTTATATCGTGTAACATGTTGATAATGGCAAAACATTTGTCTGCTTTTGATTAGGCGACTTACGTTATTGTTTCATGTCCAGGTTATTTATTCAAATCATCTTTCATTTTACAGTATTTGTTTAATTAAGAATTAACTTGCACTTTAGAATTAAATAGCCAGAATTTTAAACGTGCAATTTCCAGTAAAAGTGGCAAGTCTTCTAAAATTGCAGGGGGATTTTCCACTGCTGTTTGTTGCTAATTATGCAGAATAACACGGCACTATACATCTAGTTATGCCAAATCACTGTTCTTTTTTAATGTATAAGTGTTGGTTTCTGCAAAGACACAGTAAGTACAAAATTTGTACAAATCAGTGGACCGTTAATGCAGGAGGATTTGACTCACTCTGTAGCTGTCAGCGTGTTGTCCAGAGAAGATCCTGCAGCCCATCCTACTCGTACATTCAGATATGCCACCATATAAAATCTAAGAAGTCAGCGCTTATTAGGTTAAACTACAGTACTGAAGTGCATCGTCTGGTCAGACTCTTCCCAGGCAAGTCACCTGAGTTTGCTCTCCCTGGTCCAAACCTAATACTACCTCTAATGTTATACGTACAAACAAACCTGCATCTTTGTACGTACTGTACAGTATTTGTACATTTCTTGATCTCTGATAGTGATACCTCGGCAGTGACATTCATGTCTCTGATGACTGTTCCTATGAAGTCAGTAGATGGATTGGGAGAGCATGGAGGGTCATGAGATTGCTGTAAAGGGGTGTGTGACACTCCCAATATCTATACAAAAGGACGAAAGTCCAAGTTTTTAGAGTCCTGGTGCTTCCTGTCTTGCTATATGGTTGCGTGACATGGATGCTATCCAGTGACCTAAGATGAAGACTGGACTCCTGTACTGTGTCTCTTCGGAGAAACCTTGGGTACCACTGGTTTGACTTTGTGTTGAATGAGCGGTTGCTCATGGATTCCTGAATGAGGCACATTACCTACATTGTGAGGGAGTCAGTTACAGCACTATGGCCATGTGTGGCAATTCCCAAGGGTGATCCGGCTCACAGGATCCTCATTGTTGAGGACCCAAGTTGCTGGACCAGGCCAAGGAGACGCCAACGTAACACTCAATAGGCTTTCATCCACTGCATCAATTCCCTTAAATCAGGCAAAGACAAATGCTTGTGAAAGTCTGACAGGTATAATACCACGGTCCACATAACCTTTAGACCATATTCTACCAACAGCCTGCCATTCCTTCTCTGAATAGTCTGGCCTGAGTCTGGGGACCCGTTCCACCTCTCCTTCACACTGTTCCATAAACTCCTCCCAAAAGGCTGTGTAGGCTTCCCTTGATACTCCATCATCATCTATTACCTTCTCACAGACAAACTCAATTTGCATTATTGCATCCAGAACTTTAGGTTCCTTGAAAACATTCATCATATCCTGAATTATATTTACATGTCTTATTTTTATTTTCTGGACCTCTTTTACACTTTCATCCCTAGCTGGTTCATCTGTTGAAGCCACAGGCAATTGTTGATCATTCATTATGAACTCCTGCAAGACAAATGTTGTATTAGACTTGATATGACACATTACAGGATAAGAGCAAAGCCTACATGGTACAACATATCAGATATGGCAACAAAATTTTGGTGTTCTCTGTTTAGTACTGAGACATTTCTTATTCTGTACTTATTCGTAGATACAATGTGCTGTACCTCTGGACAGGGAAGCAAAGAAAATAAAATCTACTTAACATAATAGGTCAATAATATATCTGAAATCACATCAAGCAGTGTAATTTGTAAAAGAAGGCAATGATTATTAACTACAATAATGCAATGCAGTTAGTAGTATAACTAGGTTTATCAGTGTGCTTGATTTAGCAGAATATTCACTTGTAAAAATATGTGTACATGTATGAATTAGTTCACTGCTATTTCTTTCAGATTAATTGTCTCATTGCATTGACCAAAAGTACATATTGAGTTTATGTTAGTATCCTGAAATTAGAGAAAAGTGGGTTTTTAATTGGGGGGGGGGGCGCCTACAAATGTTTAATTACCAAATAAAAATCATAAGATTACTTATTTTAACATTGTGCAACCTACACTGAATGTAGGCCAATTACAGAAACTAAAAGTTGAACTGACCATAGCATATGTTATTATAAACAATATTAAACAGTTGACTTATCAAAGTTTTTCTGAAGCTCAAGAAGGTAACCTACATACCTGATCTGGGAAATGCCACGAAAGTATAGACATAAGAGGACTGTCACTGTTATCATACATGTTGCCAAACTGAATCTCAGGATCTTCCAATGATGTGTCAATAGCAAGTGCAATTTCAAGTTTGTCAGAATTATCAATAGGCGAGCTGGATACAAACTGCACAGACAGATATAAAAAACATTTTACTCTCTTATTAAAGTAATGATATCCTGTTTCCACGTCAGTAGTAACAACAATTAGAGGCAAGGCCTTGGGTAGCACAAGGTACAGAATCCCACAAACAGAGAACTTGTTGTTCCTGTTCTGATCATACTATGTATATATATTAGCAAAAATGAAATTAGACGATATCTTACCCTGCTCAGCTGCTCATGTGGGCATTCATCATGGTCAGTATCTGAAGATATTCTTCCATGACCACTACCGTCATAATTTTCATGCACTTTATTATCTGTCCACTTCATCTTTCTTTCTGATTTCCTTTTTACTGCATTGACCTATTCAAAAGAATACAAGTAACCCTCAATTACAACGTACTTCCACAATGTAAAGCTAAAGAACTTAAAAAAGAAATTAACAGCTTAAATTCAGACTTTACATATAAGAAAGCATAAAGCTTAGAGATCATATTATATTTTAGTAGCTGAACTGGAGATATGTAAATCTGAAGAACGTTCAATGAAAACCTACTATGCGTACCGCACTCTGCTCTTTGTGTTGTGATTCATCCATCTCAGGAACTGAAGATATGTTTCCGTGGGAATCACCATCAGTCTTTTCATTAACTCGAACATAGTTCTGCTTTCTTAGTTTTGGTTTTCTTTTCATTACACTGGCCTTTTAAGAAAACACAAGCTCTTGCCCAAAAATTTAGAAGGCTTTTGGCCGGACAGGATACAGTATGTAGATGGAAATGATATGTAGCGCTACGGAAGATGATTGTACAAAAGATACCCAGAAATTGTTGCTGTTTTTGGGGGACAATGGCCATAAAGTTTCTAAAGTTAAGCTGCAGCTAATCAAAACAACTGTAAAATATCTAGGTCATGACATTACGTATGGAACAAGAGCTCTCTCTAGCGATCACATTACAGCCATCCAAAATCTTCCTAGACCGGTCACAAAACAACAGGTTATGTCTGTTTTAGGTATTCTGGGCTACTGCAGACAGTGGGTTCTAAATTTTACTGAAAGAGCACAGCCGTTGCAACAATTGGCTAATACTCCTGGCATCCCTCTTTCTGGCCAGGTCCAACGGAATGAACAGGCTGAGAAGGCTCTCTGTGACCTCAAAACTGCTCTTCTATCTGCGCCCGCGCTTGGTTTGCCTGATCATTCTCGTCCATTCACTTTGTTCGTGGACGAAAAGCAGGGATTTATGAATGCAGTACTGACGCAACAACATGGAGATAAACAAAGACCGGTGGCTTATTTTTCTAAAAAAACTGGATCCAGTGGCCGCAGCACTTCCTCCGTGTCTTCGTGCTGTGGCTGCAACAACAGAAGCTGTATTAGCAAGCACGGATGTAGTTCTCATGAGCCCCCTAACAGTTAAAGTGCCTCACGCTGTACATTCTATCCTAGTACAAGCCAAAACTTCACATCTCACTACTGCTAGGGCAATACACTATCAGAATGTACTCTGTACTTTGTCAAATGTTACAATTGAAAGATGCTCCACTTTAAATCCAGCCACTCTTCTCCCAATTAACAACGAAGGAGAACCACATAATTGCCATGACGAAATAGCAAAGGTTGTAAAACCTAGAGTAGATCTACAGGAAACACCTTTAGAAACTGGAGAAATGATTTTTGTGGATGGATGTTCCTTGCGATTGAAAAATGGAGCACCCTCAACCAGTTACGCAGTGGTCCAAGGGGACCGCCTGCTGGAAGCAAATGGAATTTCATCAAGCTTGAGTGCACAAGCAGCTGAACTCGTAGCACTCACTCGAGCATGTCAGCTGTCCGAAGGGAAGATCGTAACAATTTATACGGATTCCAGGTATGCTTTTGGAGTCTGCCATGATCATGGAGCACTATGGAAACTAAGGGGATTTAAGACCAGTACTGGCAAACCCATCCAACATCAGAAATTGATCGAATCCCTTTTAGAAGCTATAACCAAACCATCGAAGCTAGCGATTGTTAAATGTCAAGCTCACACAGGAAAACAGGATCCTGTTAGCAAAGGAAATGAATTAGCTGACCACTTTGCTAAAGAGGCTGCATATAATAACACACCAATTTCTTTATTCCAACAGAGAAATGACCAGGACCCTGATAATCAAATTATTTCTTTACAGAGTGCAGCCACGGATATCGAAAGGAGAAAATGGTCCAAAGAAGGGTCCCTCTCTGATGGAGTCTGGACTCATAAACACACTAACAAACCTTTTCTCCCAAAAGCCTCTTTCTCAGGAATGGCAAAAATCGCCCATGGCCTCGATCACGCAGGTAGAGATGCCATGGTTCGAGATGTTGAAAAACATTGGGAAGCTGTAGGTTTCTCTACATATGCAGAGCAATTTTGCAGACGCTGTGCAATATGTCAAAAGTTTAATGTGGGAAAAGGTACCCAGGTAAGTCCCGCCGTTACCCCTAATCCAATGGGTCCGTTTGAACACTTCCAAATGGATTTCATTGAACTAACCCCGTCTAAAGGGTACCGATATTGTCTTGTGATTGTCGATGTGTTCTCCCGATGGGTAGAGGCTTTCCCTTCAAAACACAACGATGCCAAAACAGTAGCTAAAGCACTAATTAAAGAGATTATTCCAAGATGGGGTATCCCTCAAAAGTTACAAACAGATAATGGCACTCATTTTGTGAACTCCGTTATAAATGAATTAACCACCTGGCTCCAAATTAATGTGCACCATTATTGTAAATACCATCCCCAAAGCGGAGGCATCGTAGAACGATGCAATGGCACTTTAAAAGCTAAACTCGCAAAAATTTGTGAACAAACTAATTTATCATGGCCGGATGCACTACCCTTAGCTTTAATGGGACTAAGGGGACGGACACACCGACAACTGGGACTATCGCCGTTTGAGATTCTGACCGGACGTCCCATGCCCATTGGCATGGTTGTAGGAAATGTGAATTTGCATACTGTGGACAATGATCTTCTCTCTAGTCTTGCAGGTTTGCGAACCTCGTTGAAGGAAATCCACCAGCAGGTTAATCAAGCCTGGAGGACCAGCCCCCTTTCCAAGGATTTACCAATTCCCTTGGGCACCTGGATCCTGGTTCGAGATACTCGGAGGAAACACTGGCATCAGCCTAGGTGGAGAGGACCATTCCAAATTCTTCTATCCACACCACACGCCGTGAAAGTTGAAGGACTGCCTGCCTGGATCCACGCATCGCATTGCAAGAAATGGCTATCTTAAAAATACTTTTTCTGCTGGCTGTTACCCGCACCCTCTCAGGCTACCCAAGGATGGGTGGTGATCTCTATCTAAGTACTTTACTGCCTCTATGGAAAGGGCATATATGCTACATGAGGAGCACATGTCTCGTATAGCTTCTTCCATTTTCTCCTCCCCATCCCCTTTTCCCCCCCCTTCCCCTTCATCAACCATTTCAATTTAATTATATATTGCCCACATCATTTTGTTCAAAAAGGGAGGAGTGTAAAAACATAAAATGATGTAATTAAACAAAATGTATGTGTGTAAGTACAGAAAATAGAACAGAATGATCAAACTTGTTTGTGTTTTGCGTACGTGACAAAAAGCATGTATACTTTCTGGAAGTTTTCTTTCAATGATGTGTGTGACAAGAAAATATACCTTTAGGGTAAGGACTTTACAAATTGGAATAATACAAAATGAGTCAGGACGCTATTTTTATTGCTTACGTGGTCAACGATCAGGAGACTAGAAAGGTATAAAAGAGCAAGGATATCTGCGCTCGAGGCAGATGAAGTGCGGTGTCCTAGGACTGTGTTTCTCTGTCATTTTACCCTTGTCTGGTATGTATCAATAAAAGGTTTTTACTAATTTTAATTTTCTTCTCTGTCTTCAGTCACAAAAAGTGTCCACAGTGCTAAGTATTGAGCAGTGTGAAAGCACTTTTAAAAATATGTACTGTAGTATTATCCCATTATTTTTCACAAACACTTCCAATATAATTTGAGCCCAAGTCTTGTGATAAACATTTAAGATATAGGGTGTACTGCATACCTTTCTCAACTTGATCTGGGTTGACCCATCAGGCACAAAGTCAGAATCTGTATCTGAAGAAATGACAAGGGCTAGCCGCTCATCAATATCTGTTTTCTTTGAACAAAGATATAGACGTAACATTCGTAATTTACTCTGTTCATAAAGCTGACGCAGTGTGACTTCTGGCAACACAATATTTTGACCAAATTCACGAATTTCAAAAACAAATTCATCTGCAGACCCTTTTGAAGAAATGCCTTTTGGGAAAAACAGCTCCTTCCCAACACCAAGAAGTTCTTCAACTGTTGCATAATTTTTTGGCAGCCAGGTGTCTTGTTCCTCCTCCATTTTTTGTTCGTATTTGGTGATACTCTCCATCCTGGAAATTCAACCACCCCATTTCCAGACTCCGATTATCTTTTGATGCATACTTATTTCCAAAGGCAAATGATCTTTTGGATATATATATTGGATATAACCTCTTCTTCTGCTTTTTAAAACTTTGCCTTTTATATTTACAGGATCAATGATTTTCCAGTTGATTCTCCCCCAGTGGCACCTACAGCAGTGTTTTGATGACAAAAAGCTCTCACTGCAATACAATCTCCATATTTGGGGATATATGCTCTGAGTTCTTCATCACTCATGACAGTTATGACACTCATGTCAATCTGCAATGAGAAAAAAATCATGAAAACACATACTGTATCTTGCTGCAATTATTTGGTGTTTAAAAGTCATTCTGTTCTAAAGTCTAATTGTTTTAAAGGTCCCTTTGTCCCATTCTCATCTGACAGAAGGTAATGAGCAACCAAACCAGTTCAGCCAGATACTACAACAGATTCTACCCCTTGGGGGTCCAGACTCTGAACTCTGTACTAGCCCCCTGTCCTCAAATCTGCATCTAGTAGCTTATTTATATGCAATACATTTATTACTTGTTGAAAATTATTACTATCTATTCACTTACCTATCATTTATTTTTTGTGTATTGATGATATGACAATAAAGCTAGTTGATTTTACATGTATAGTGTATGCCATGAACAATTCACAGTAGGATATTGCTGTGGCCTAAATTTTCTGTTATTCTAGTTTAGCATACTCTCAGCAGCCACTTTTTAGAAACATCTACTCTACTCAAATCAGTATATTCCACACTTATTGCCATGCATAATTTTTGGTAGCCACTCTTAAGCCCCCATCAAAATTAGCATCTCATCACAGGACCACTGTTGGAAGGGTATTTTAGGTTGTAGGACAAAAAAGCGGTTACTGCATTATAACCATACCTACTACCATAACACTATGTGAGTGCCGCTGTTCTAATTTCATCCTCTCAAAAGTAGTTAGCTAGCAACGTTAAAACAAAGCAAATAAATGACATCTGCATTCATTCAGATGGATGTTTTAGGGGTGTACTCCGCTAGAAGAAACAGCTAATGCAATGCAAAAAGTTTACTCATACAAACTACTAACCCACTTACTGTACAGAATTTGACGTGGTGAAGCATGCTTTACTTCTGTGTTGTAAATTGTTCCAAATCTAATTTTCAGTTCTTAAACTTAAAATATCTGTGTAAAACTGATTTATAAATGTTGTTTTTAATAACCAAATGTAAAAATACAGAAAAAAATGTCATCCCTTATATGATTAATACAGAACATAACAACGCAAACATAGCAAAGCTTATATCGGTCCATTAAGTCTTCAGATTTCAGTAAATGTGATTGAGTGTATTGATGTACCTTGCAGTGGACTGGAAACCCATCCAGAGTTGGTTCCTACATTAAGCCAGTGCTGCAACAGGTCCTACCACCATTTCATTGAATTAGGAAAGTTGAACAAAATAATAAATTAAATGTTTGTCAAAAACACTTTATCCTAATATCCAGATTAAATGACACTAAAGAGAACACAGTGCTCAGATCCAAATTTCCCTTTGTCACTGTGCGACATTTTAACAAGAATAGAACTACACAGCTGTACATAGTATTGTATAACACACTGTATTTAGTAAAAAGAAACCAAGAATAGAAGATTTTCTGAATACTGAAAATGTTATTAATTTTTCTCAATTGCCAAAATACAGTTATACCTACCTTCCTATTACTACATTCAAAAACTATAAAGTTACAATGGGCCAATAATGATTTCAGCAGCATTAATAGCAACATGCAGTAGGAAGCAAACCCTGTGGATGAAACACCATTGCAATGTACAATCACACACACACACAAGCAGAAAATTCATCAGGGGTGTTGTGGGTAACAACTATTACTATTACTATTATACCAGTAAAATCCCCAAGAAGAAATACACAATTTCCCATCACTACCATTACTATAAATAAAGTATCAGTTTAGCTTTAATGCTTTATTAGTAATAACATTTAGAAATACAGGCGACCTCATGGAGTAGACACTTTTTAGAAACATCAGTGGTGCAGAGGTAGTCCCTCTGCCTCACAGTAAGGAGACCAGGGTTTGTGTCCTGAGTGCTCCCTGTGTGGAGTTTTCATGATCTCCCTGTGTCCATTTGGGTGTCCCCAGAATACTCCAGTTTCCTATCATGGTCCAGAGACATGAAGGTTAGGTGGATTGCTGATGTTAAATTAGCCCTGGTGTGTGTTTTTGTGTTTACCCTGCAATGGACTGGCACCTCATCCAGGGATTGTTCCTGCCTTGCACAATAATTTCTGGGATAGGCTCCAGTTTTCTGACACCCTTGCATTGGATAAGCAGGTTTAGAAGATGGATGGATCTTCTGGAGCTTAAACCTAATTCCGACCTTGTCACTGGCTGTGCTTGCAATGCGTGAACCTAACCAGTGACATACAGGGGCTATTTACAGTTCAAGGCACTGTGCCGCACACATATCAAGCAATAGCACTGCAAATCAGTAAATGTCAGTGCTATGTGAGAACAGACATGTGTAAACAGTTAATAATGTAAGATATTACTATAACCACAAAAATGCACTGTATATGATACAAATGTGCCCATTGAAATGCACAATATATGCATTTAATCGCAAATATTTCTTCTACATTTGATGTTAACACAATTCAAGCAGTGCCTTCAACAGTATATGAGAAAAATAACAAAATTAAGAATTTTATGATGAAAAAAAACTCTAAAGTTTATAAAATAACCATTGTCACCATCAACTAATAACTGGGCTATATACAACTGTATATGTTGCCACATCATTAACTACTCATTTACTTTGCAATCGAGTTCAAGTCCAGCCATTGTCCTATATATTTAAACATTTGTACAAGTATAAAAAGACTATTAAGCGATCAACAATTGTGACGCGTGTAGTTCAGTGATTGGCGCTGCCATCGCAGTTTCAAAATGCTGGTTTTAAATCCGATAGATCCATTATTATAAAAAAGGGTGTAAATGTACACACATTTTTGTCTTTCAAATGCTGGAGGCAAGGTCACACTTTGTGGGTTTCGCTACTACATAATAATGATGAACATATAAAACGAATTCCATCTATCCCTTGTTCAGGCTTCTTAACGTTCGGGCTTGTGGGGACTACGTTTTTATCCCGGCATCTTTGCGAGAATTATGGAAAAAGTCCGGGCCAGTGTGTCTGTTAATTAACAACTTTAAAGTGGCCCAGTGTTGTTCAGTGTGGGTCTCTGACTGTATCGATAAAGTGGGTCTTGTTCAGAAAGCGGACGCCACTTCAGACGGTGTTCTAACGAAACATTCTACCCATCGAAATGATCTACTTACTGATACCACGCACGCGCAGACCAAAATTACGCAACTTTTCTCGAAGCTTACCAACTGCTTGTCGATCTGTCCTACCTAGTGTTGAAGTTTGAGGTAGGTGTTACAGTATTTCAGTAATATGTATGCTTTTCTAAGCCTTACTACATTAATGCATTTATTACAGTTTACTGCATAGGTATTTTTAACTGATGACATGGTATAACGTTATAAGTTTAATGCTACGACTTACAATAAACGGATGGGTGTAACATATACGGTGTATATACCATTCATGCCAAGTAATCTGTTGCTTTTGTTGACATAGTGTGTAATAAATAAACTGTTAATTTAATGTGCTAATTACAACTTGTTTATTTTGCTTTTTTAAGCTATGGAAAAAAAGTGGGAAGAAATTTATAACTCACAAAAGGAGGGCTAATGGATGTGTTAACCAGTGAGTCTGCCATGAGAACTGCAAAGATGGACATCTTTGATATTGCATTTTGGAAAACCTAACATGATGCAACACACTTTCAAATTTTAAGTTAGGTTTGCTTGAAGAATTATTTTGTCAGAAGCCGCAAATATTAGCATACGAGCAATAAAATAATTGAAAGTAAATTAAATATTGAGTGAAGATTATTTTCTTATTTTGAATAACAGCAGTATGTTACACCTAACACTACTATTGCTTTTTCAAAATACTGAAAATTAATCAAATGACTGATGTTAAAGCTTGTATACTAATGAGAACAACTGTGATTATAGGCAATGCAGAAGGTTATTGCTTGGTTTGTTCCAAGCTGGAAGATGATCCCAACAAAAGCACAATTGAAATGGTAACAATATTTCAACATGTACCATCCACAATAATATAATATCCTACTATGCTCATTTTCACTCTTCATGATTTTGTTCTTGGGGTCTAGTAATATTACTTAACAAGTAACTTATTAACTGCTTCTACACCTGCTTGGCCGCATAGGAAGAAATAGTTAATTGAATCAGTCACTAATATTACTGTTTCCATGTTCAGACTAATCATTATGTTTTATTTTTCAGGTGCAGTGTGATATGTGCAGTCGCTGGGCACATTTTGAATGTGAAAAATACAATGAAAAAATTGAAATAACATATGTTTGTAAAAAATGTATAGATAAATAATTATTGTTCTTTGGTCTTTGTTGTTGGAGTGTTTTATTGTTCACAAATGTATGTAAATTAAAGCCTTTCTATTCTTCCTATGATGTGCTATTGTTTTATTTGAAATGCCCTCAAATAAGGTGCTTTATGGACCTTAAAAGTTTCACTTAATATGTTCAATAGAAAATATTACACATACTTTATAATGTTGTATGTAATACAGTTGTTTATTTTGTTATACTATACTGTACAGTATATAATGTGTCAGCTTTTCAGTATATTTCAGTCCTTGGAAATGTGTTACTGATGTACCCATATGCATTATGAAGGTAGGATGTTTAGTTAGTGTTATTTACCCTATCGAGATGATCTACGCATGTGTATAATAAAGGTAGGATGTTTAGTTAGTGTTATTTACCCCATCGAGATGATCTACCCATGTGTATAATAAAGGTAGGATGTTTAGTTAGTGTTATTTACCCCATCGAGATGATCTACCCATGTGTATAATAAAGGTAGGATGTTTAGTTAGTGTTATTTACCCCATCGAGATGATCTACCCATGTGTATAATAAAGGTAGGATGTTTAGTTAGTGTTATTCACCCCATCGAGATGATCTACCCATGTGTATAATAAAGGTAGGATGTTTAGTTAGTGTTATTTACCCCATCGAGATGATCTACCCATGTGTATAATAAAGGTAGGATGTTTAGTTAGTGTTGTTCACCCCATCGAGATGATCTACCCATGTGTATAATAAAGGTAGGATGTTTAGTTAGTGTTATTTACCCCATCGAGATGATCTACCCATATGCATTATAAAGGTAGGATGTTTAGTTAGTGTTATTTACCCCATCGAGATGATCTACCCATGTGTATAATAAAGGTAGGATGTTTAGTTAGTGTTATTTATGCCATCGAGATGATCTACCCATATGCATTACAAAGGTAAGATGTTTAGTTAGTGTTATTTACCCCATCGAGATGATCTACCCATGTGTATAATAAAGGTAGGATGTTTAGTTAGTGTTATTTACCCCATCGAGATGATCTACCCATATGCATTATAAAGGTAGGATGTTTCGATAAGGTAGCACCAATCGATAGATACATCTGTCGAAATAAACTACGGTAGGATACTTCGGCAAAGTAGGACAAATCGTCAGAACACCGGTCCATGGAAAAAATTGCATCTAATAAAGTGGTCCTTGCTGTCAAAAAGGTTGAGACCACTGCTCTAAGTGAAGCGAGCGCGAGTAGGAACAGGAAAAATATGGCAGATCGTGTCAAGCAAGTCAATAGTGGTTGAGAAACACTGATGTTGCTTACATTTCTGTCAATGCTAAAAAGTACACTGCTTAAAAATCCATTATTTTAAAAGTATCGGTAGTTGCCAAGACAAATTGTCCTACCTTGTCGTCTTTGAGTCTCAGTATGTCTTCTTTTGCAACGTTTCTTGACTCTAAAAATTCAAAAATGCCTTTCTCCATGATGAACTTTACATGTGAAACTGTGCAGTGACCGATTTTTTTTTTAAATATCATATAATCTCTATACAAAGCCCATATGTGAGACCCGTGACAGTATCAAGGGGTGTGCATGGAATAGTTTCTGGTGCGCACGCTCAAGTATCATTCACGCTCTTGACACTATCTGGTGCGCAGCCTCACTTGACACTATCTGGTGCTCACTTGAAAGAATCTGGTGCTCACTTGAACGAATTTGATGCTCACTTGAAACTATCTGGTGCTCACTTGAAAGTTTCTGGTGCTCACTTGAAAGTATCAGGTGCGCACCAGAAAAATCCCCAGAAAAAAAAATTACACAATGTCACTGTTAAGTAAAAATAGTATGATTAGTATGTCACCGATGCACTTTGTCGGCTTCGCTGTAGGAAGGAGTTCATAACAACCACTGCAACTCCAGTGTTGGAAGACATTGAGAAAAGTCATGACAAACAGCACAAAATAAAATTAAATGAAATAAACAATGAAAAAATATCAATATCAAACACGTGAGGTGCTTTTTTATCTAGTAAGTGAGGACCTAGAGCTTCCTGAATGAAGAACCAATAGTTTTGAAATGTGAGGAAGCATATTATACATTGCAAGCAAATGAATGGTAGTAAAAGGAGCTCAGAAGACTTGTGGGATAATTTGCCGGACACACTGACCATCTACGGCTGCACTCGGGTCCCAATCCGGGTGGTTTGTTGTGTGATGGGTGCGGTAATGTGCTGTAATCGGTGCATGCTCTCAACCTTCTCTTCCTCCTCCTGATCATCTGTACACTTTTGAGCTTTGAGTTGAAGCTGTCTATCCCTTTATAAACAAATTACCTTTTTTTTTGACAGTTATTTTATGGACATGTCCAAATGTCTGTGCATGCAGCATCTTTGGCATGAACCAATTTAGATTTTTATTTTTCTGTTGTAGAAATAGAAAGATTGAATTTTGCCTATGAAGTAAATACCTAAGGAATCTGACAGCTTTGACATAGTAAAGACCACTGCCGTCTCTTCACCTTAATAATTCTTAATAGCAGTGGGCTGACTGCTTCTGCTGGCAACATACACTTTGTAGAATATTTTAAAATTCATTTTATATATTTCTTGTATGTGCTTGTCTTTACCCCTTTTACATTTCTTTTAGCAGAGAAGAGCTATATGTGTCAGCAAGTGACTCTTTTATTCTTATCAAACATGAGTGAGGATAATGGAAATATAACAAAATGTCGAAAAAATGTTTCATTCTGTTTACTTGACAGGCACAAAGAAAACGAAGTGATCTCACTAAACAGGCAGCTGGCCATTATTAATATGTCAAATCATCACACCACAGCAATTTCTAGTAACTGTTTAGCAACTTTCTTATTTCCTTCTACAGTGTATAAGACAACAACACACTCATTTTCTTCTAATGCTTTTTCCACTGTACATTTTAAAAAAGAAATAAGTACAAATATTAAAAGCTCAGTTAAATACAAGACTTTCAACCTGCATAATATGGGACTCCTGATTATTTATCTAAAATTGTGCTTCGCCACGGACCTCTCTTATCACTCACCCATCTTGTCAGTCTCTGAAAGTCTAGCCTAGACTTCCAGTTGTCTCTCAGACAAGAAAAAAAACATTCAAAAAATAGGCAATGCTGGCTACGTGGTGTCACAGTCAGCAACGTTAGTTGGATGTTTTATTTAATTTTGTCAACTGAATCACTTATTTATTGTTAGTCACTGGGTGCGACTGGCACCTGCCTGTTGACACTTTTTTATCCTGTTTTTTTCTCCTTTCTTTTACTTTATGTTTCTTAGCACAAATGCCACAAACCAAACAATGTGAATTTTGCAGTTTCCCTGTTTTCTAATGTCACTGCAGTGCTTTGCAGAAGGCCTGTATGTGCGCTTGGTGAGCTTGTGTGTGCAGGTGTTCCACCATGTGTGTGACATAACAGTGTCTGAGGTTTAAAAGTGACGGTATGAAGCAAATGATCTGATGGCTTTTTGTGGAACCTTCTCTGCAACCTTGTATGCTGTGAGTTTCTGAAGGTTAGTTTGGATCATTCTACTGTTTCCTGCTTGTCTTTGGCTTTCTAATCTTTCCTCATTTTTTTTTTTTTTACTTTGTAACTTTTACTTTTTTTGTTTTGTACATAATGTTTGTATACTTTTTAGATTAAGGTAGTATTCATTCTGGCCTTCTGTGCTTTGTAGAGATGAAGTGGCTGAGCAAGACCAGGAGGTTCACTTCATAGGACTTTTAGAGCCAGGATCTATTAGACCATCAACACATCCTTTTAATCTGTCCCTGTCACCACATAATTTTTTTTCTCATGTCTACTGAATCCTGAAACTGTTCTACAAATGCTTTTTCAAAATTTATAACAAAATAAATAAATGTGAGTGTTAGATCTCTAAGCTCTGAATGTAACTCGTAAATTTTAGAGGGGAGTTTAATGCCATCTGAAGGGAACTAACCCACTCCCTATTCTCACACCAAAATCTAGTTGGAACGCCGAATAAATGATTCTGCTATGCCACCATCCAGATGCTATTCTGGTTATACAATCTTAATGATTTCTGTCAGCTTTGAAAGGACCATCTTTACCCAAGCCTAACTCATAAAGGTAATGCCTCTTTGCAAGTGAGACATTAACAAACATTCAGTGGTACTCTCTACTTGGATCACTTTTGCCATGAGCCCAGCACTGACAGAGTCAGCTCCAGCCTGTAACTAGTTTAGTTGTGCTTGAAAATTATTTTCTTGAAATTGTGGTTTAGAATGAGCTCCAGACAACATGTGCCTTAAATGTAAATGCAAATAGAGAGCATGGGCTTTTTTCTTCTTCATTTTGTGAATAACACAGCTATTCTCCTAGCAACCCTGAACCCATATTAAAGCTAAAGAGATCAAATGTAAAGGAATATGAGATTATTTATTATATAAAAAGAACATTGGGAGCAATTTAAAAAAGGAGTAATAGAGGTCCAAAAAAAGAGAAAAAAAGAGAACTTTTGTTGTCTGTCTGGGGCTCACTAAAAAAGGCTGATTACCCTATCTGTACACTTTTGTACTACACCAAACATTCATCTTTATTATCTTCAACGGCTTTCTGTCTTAGCTTGGCACTCTCCTCCTTATGCCAATCAAGCGATTTCCCCATCTCACTTCTTGACTGTAGGCTCTAATGGATTCTGGTTCCAAGATGGCCCTGAACTGTATATCCTTGAGAAGTTCCTTCTAGCCATTCCTGGAATTACTTCTGGGTCATAGAAGTTATATTAATATTTTTGCACTCATGGCAATAATGACCCTAAAAACCTGTTTTAATATTTAATACTGTGCATGTAATGATAGATAACAGTGGTCTTGAGCTCCATCTGCTGGCTTTGGGTGTTTCTGCACCCCTGAACTGTTAATGCTGTTAAGTGCCAGGAGTTCTGGACAAGGGACAGTATGCAGTCATGTGCCCCTTTCAAGAAGTGTATGCCTTCTTCCAGCTAGGAGGTGGTGCCATCTCTAATGTTTACTTCTTTTTTGAGATATCTCAGGGCTGTGAGGGTGAGGCATTTCACAATGTTTAATCGCCTGCCTTCTGGTTTCAAGTAGTAGTATTGGCTTCTTCTTACTTTTCTCCCATTTCTGTGTCCCTGGCTGACACATGTCTGGACCACCTATTAGGAATGTGGAAAATGCTGTCCCTGACTGATTTGTACCTTCTTTCCACACTACCCCCAGCATACCCACTAAAATTATGATCCAAGTTTAAGTATAGATGTTGTTACTATGACTTGTGAAAAGGTAGTGTTCAAATTATCCATTAATTGTAGCCTTTACATATGTTACATGTTTTTTTTTCTTCTTCTTCTTTGGTCTCTTTGTCTTTTGATTGGAAAGGCACTTCCCCCAATGTTGCAATGATTCTCTTCCACTCAGTCATGTTGCTTGTCAACCTTCTCACCTCTAGTATTGGCCTTTGTGCCCAGTCTCTGATGTTGACCGTCAACTTAGCTTGTGGTAGACTCTTGATCCTTTGATCTTCCATTGCCCCTTCTAGAGACATTCTTGGCAACCATGACCCATCCATCTGGCACACATGACCTTAGTATGTTAATTTTGTCTGCCTAATTTGAACCAATAGGCATCTGCCTGCTTGCATGTTAATTCTTTTCCAGACCTCTTCATTTTTCACCTGTTGTTCGTATGAGATATTTAGTGCCTGTAAACTTTTATTTTGACAGCATTGATTCGCTTTGTTCCTGCTTTTGTTAGCATTCCTGCTTCAGGGCTATAGGTGGCAACTGCAAGCACCAACTGTTCTGTTCCACACAAGTGGCAAAAAAGCGGTGTGAGGCATCTAAAATTGTTAGGAAAACAGGACAGAATCTCCACTGGTCTGCCCAGAGGGGGAGCATACAAAGGCTACCCAAGATCAAGAAAGAACTGTGTGTCAAACGCTTGAACTATAAACAGATCAGGGTGCACGTCTTCTGTGCGCAACCACGTCTGCAGTTGCCCACACCTGATTGCAAGACGTCTTGCAGAGGCCATTTTAGCAACTCTGAGGGCCCTAAGCAAAAACACAGACAGAGTCTGGACATGGTAAAATTTATTACCATTATTCTACCCCAAAGTCTAAAGGCTTTAGTAAACACAAATCCTTTATTTTAATTATGTGAAAAACAGAATATAAATAAAGCACTGCAATAAATGCAATATTTGCATAGAAAATGGAAAAGCAATGATACTAGAATTAAGTACATTATAAAAATCTAAATATGTAAAAGAGTAAATAAAATGAAAATGAATATAAGGCACACATGGAAAGAAGAAATACAATACCCATAGATAGATAGATAGTGTGAAAGCTTGAGGCACGGTCGTCCTCTTGAACCCTCAGATCAGATGTCAGACACCAGATAAAAATCTAATTATTATTTATTTTATAGTAATAATGTGCACCAAGCACCCTTCTCTCCACAATACTCATAAACAAATCAATAACCAATACAATAATCAATCCTTCCTCCCAGCTCAGCTCAATGTCTGGCTTTCCCAGAGTCCTTTTATATTTCCTGACCCGGAGGTATTTCTGTTCCATTACCCACAAGTCCTTATTCCTTCCGGGTCAGGGTAAACAGTCCTTATCTTCAACCTGGAAACACGTCGTTCCTTCTAGTCATATGATCCTGATGTGCTTCCGGGTTATAGGGCACGAATGAGTCCTTGAGCCTCCCTGTAGCGTCGTCTGGTGGGCCCCACGGTGTCCAGCAGGGTCGGGAATAAAAACTCCATTGTCCATAATTCCCTGCTGGTCTTTGGGGCACTTCCATGCTACAGGGAGGGCTCCATCTAGCGGCCTGGGGGTATTGGCCGGGATGAACGGCCGGCCATATCTCACAATAGATACTTTATTAATCCCAAGGGGAAATTCACATACTCCAGCAGCAGCATACTGATAAAAAACAATATTAAATTAAAGAGTGATAAAAATGTAGGTATAACAGACAGTAACTTTGTATAATGTTAACGTTTACCCCCCTGGGTGGAATTGAAGAGTCACATAGTGTGGGGGAGGAACGATCTCCTCAGTCTGTCAGGGGAGCAGGACATTGACAGCAGTCTGTCGCTGAAGCTGCTCCTCTGTCTGGATTGACAGGAGCCTGCTCAGTGCCTGTTGCTCAGCCACGGATGTCAAACTGTCCAGCTCCATGCCTGCAATAGAGCCTGCCTTCCTCACCAGTTTGTCCAGGTGTGAGGCGTCCCTCTTCTTTATGCTGCCTCCCCAGCACACCACCGCGTAGAAGAGAGCGCTCTCCACAAACATCTGATAGAATATCTGCAGCATCTTATTGCAGATATTGAAGGACGCCAGCCTTCTAAGGAAGTATAGTCGATTCTGTCCTCTCTTGCACAGAGCATCAGTATTGGCAGTCCAATCCAATTTATCATCCAGCTGCACTCCCAGGTATTTATAGGTCTGTACCCTCTGCACACAGTCACCTCTGATGATCACGGGGTCCATGAGGGGCCTGGTCCTCCTAAAATCCACCACCAGCTCCTTGGTTTTGCTGGTGTTCAGTTGTAGGTAGTTTGAGTCGCACCATTTAAGAAAGTCCTTGATTAGGTTCCTATACTCCTCCTCCTGCCCACTCCTGATGCGGCCCACGATAGCAGTGTCATCAGCGAACTTTTGCACGTGGAAGGACTCCGAGTTGTATTGGTAGTCTGATGTATATAGGCTGAACAGGACCGAAGAAAGCACAGTCCTCTGCGGTGCTCCTGTGCTGCAGACCTGCAGTTCCCGAGACCCACATACTGAGGTCTGTCTGTAAGATAGTTCACGATCTATGCCACCAGGTATGAATCTACTCCCATCTCTGTCAGCTTGTTCCTAAGGAGCAGAGGTTGGATGGTGTTGAAAGCGCTAGAGAAGTCCAGAAACATAATTGTTACAGCACCACTGCATGTGTCCAAGTGAGAGAGGGATCGGTGTAGCATATAGATGATGGCATCCTCCGCTCCCACCTTCTCCTGGTATGTAAACTGCAGAGGGTCGAGGGCGTGGCGGACCTGTGGCCTCAGGTGGTGAAGCAGCAGCCGCTCCATGGTCTTCAACACATGTGACGTCAGGGTGACAGGCCAGAAGTCATTCAGCTCACTAGGATGTGATACCTTTGGGACTGGGGTGATGCAAGATGTTTTCCAAAGCCTTGGGACTCTCCCCTATTCCAGGCTCAGTTTGAAGATGCACTGTAGAGGACACCCCAGCTCCAGCGCACAGGCCTTCAGCAGTTGTGGCAATACTCCATCTGGACCCACTGCTTTGCTGGCACAAAGTCTCCTCAGCTCTCTGCTTACCTGGGCTACTGTAATTGTGGGTGGGGGGAAACTCTCTCCTATGCTGGTATCAGCAGAAGGATTGGTGGAGGGTGCAGTACTCTGAGGTGAGAGTGGGTTAGGGTGGTCAAATCTGTTAAAGAAGTTGTTCATCAGGTTTGCTGTCTCCACGTCTCTCTCGATGGTGGCACCCTGCTTCGAGCTGCAGCCAGTGATGATCTTCATCCCATCCCACACTTCCTTCATGCTGTTATTCTGTAACTTCTGCTCCAGCTTTCTCCTGTACTGCTCCTTCGCCGCCCTGAGCTGGACTCGGAGTTTCTTCTGCACACGCTTGAGCTCATGCTGATCACCACCTTTAAAAGCCCTTTTCTTCTGGCTCAAAAGGCCCTTGATGTCACTTGTAATCCATGGCTTGTTGTTAGCATAGCAGCGTACAGTTCTTACTGGAACTACAATGTCCATACAGAAGTTGATGTAGTCAGTAGTGCAGTCAACAACCTCCTCAATGTTCTCAGTATGTGACCCCTGCAGGATATCCCAGTCCGTAGTTCCAAAGCAGTCTCTCAGAGCCTGCTCTGCCGCAGGGGACCACTTCCTGAATGATCGTGTGGTTGTAGGTAGCTCCTCACTCTTGGTTTGTAGTGAGGCTAAAGCAGAATCAGGTTATGATCTGCTTTCCCAAGCGCAAGCAGCGGGGTGGCGCTGTGTGCGTCTTTAATGTTTGCATACAGTAAATCAATAGTCTTATTTCCTCGGGTGTTACAGTCCACATACTGGGAGAAGGCAGGTAATGTATTGTCCAGCATCACATGGTTAAATCTCCAGAGATTAGCACAAGCGCCTTGGGGTGCTGTGTGTGCAGTTTAGCAACAGCGGAATGGATGATGTCACATGCTATCTCCACATCCACGCAAGGAGGTTTGTAAACAATAACAACAATTGCAAATTACAAATTGCACATTGTAGTATTTAAAAACTAAATTAAAAAGTGAACATAATAGAATTTTTAAAAACAAAAAAAAGGCTTTTAAAGGTATTACTGCAACTTTGAAAATCACTGTTTGTGGGTTTTGGCTACAACTATTGCTGCCGGTATCTCGTCCAGGTTCCAAAGACCCTCAAGGACTGTGCTCTCTTGAAATGAGAGCTCGGTCTGAAACCTTTCTGGCACATGAAAGATCTCGAGTTAGATATAATCATCTTTAAACATGAAGGCAAAAGTGATACAAAGAGTTGGGGTCTGCTGAGGTATTACATTTTGACTTCTAAGACCCCCAACTCACTGTTACCCACTCACCCCTGGGGCTGAACTGGTGCTGCTGATTTTGACTGTGCACTGTCTATAGTGGGGTCTGAAGAGACTGACAGATTCAGAAATGGATGAATTTCCTCAACAAAGCAAGTCATTTACATTTATGTGTATTTGCTTAGCAGACACATTTATCCAAATTGACTTAAAAGAGAGGTCAACATAATTGAGTAACATCAGTCTGGGAACTGTTTGGGAACAAGTGTTATGGAACAAGGTTACAAAATTGATTTTTACAAGTGAAAAGCTCAAAACAAAATGTAAACTATTTACAATTCCTAGATTTACAAAATCTAACAGCTATCGCTTAGAAAGTCACCATACAAGATGGTACATACACCATACAAGTCTTCAAACACTTCGTGAATATACTGAGGGAGTCAGAGCTTCAAATGAAGATGGACAGCTCATTCCACCAGCCAGGAGCTACACATGAAAAGAGTCTGGATTGAGGTTTGTTATCTGGTGACATCACCAGACACCATTCATCAGCAGATTTGAGTGGTTGAGAAGGAGTATAAGAGTAGACCCACTGACTATTCTGTAGGCGAGCATCAAGGATTTGAACTTAAAATGTGCCACTACAGGAAGCCAGTGTAGTGATCTGACGAGAGGAGTGACATGTGCCCGCTTTGGCTGGTTGAACACCAGATGTGCCACTGCATTTTGAATCATCCACAGAGGCTTGGAGATTCATGCCAGTACACCTGCCAGCAGAGTTGCAGTAGTCCAGACATCAATCCAGTTCTTGATTCCAGACCTGTAAAACTCTATTCAACATATAACGTTACTTAAGTAATCATGTAATTTTCTAATCCACTTAATCCAGACCAGGGTTGTAGGTTGGGTTGCTGGAGCCAGTCTCAGCAAATATAAGGTGCAAGGCAGACACGAACCCTAGACAGGGCACCAGTCCATCACATGGAGAGCACACACGCACATGAGGGCCAATTTAGCAATGCCAATTCACAAAACTTGCATGTCTTTGGGGATAATGCAAACTCTACATAGAGATGGCCTGGAAAACAAACCCTGGTCTCCTTACTGCGAGGCAGCTGTGCTACCACTGTGCTACCATGCCACCCTAAAAGAGTAATATTCATCACAAACACTCTTGCAATAGAGATGGGGGGGGGGGGGGATTCCGAGTGTGTTCATTGTACTGTGTCGATGCTTTACTTCAAGGGGGGGTTCCTGCTGATTTGTTGTTGCAGTGAGTACCCATGCAAAAGGACCCTCTCGGGATGGGCCCAGGCAATTGCCTGCCATGCCTGTCCTACCACTACGCCTTCAACATCTTGTCAGTTACGTGTTTTTATGGTGGACGACTGGACTTAGAAGCAGAGACAGGGTCACTCTGCCAGGTTTTTGCCTTTCCGTCTGATTATAGAAAAGGGAAACAGGTATGTGTTAGTGTAGCTGCCAAATCCTTCCCCAGTGAACCACTTAACTCCTTGCCCACATACAGTATGACAGATAAGTACTATATAAATATCTAATAAAGTCATGTAACTTTTTTTTTCACCATACTGTATATGGAAAACACCTTAGAATGGTATTCACCGTGAAATGCAGCAGAATTATCACAAACTAGAGCTTCATTATTGGAAAAAAAAGAGATCTCGTTGTCCAAATAATGTTGTTTGGGGTTCCTAGCAAGCAGCTGCTCAAGACTGTGCATGTCTAACTAAAAACAGAGCTGCAAGGAGGCTTTCTTTTCCTGGGCTAATCATAACCAGTAATCTGATTTTTCTCTCTGTTACATTCTGTCAATGTTGTCTCACCTGTCCCTCTTGTTCACATTGGACTTGTAGAAACTGATAAAAAAACATCCAGTAATCAGGTGTAAATGAAATACAATATGATAACCAAACAAGCTAAGCTGAAGATTGAGACAGTAATGTTTAAAAGTGCAGCTGCTCTGAAACCAAAACCTTCCCAAAATTTCAAAGTGTTACTTACTTTACTTAGTGGGCAGCCACATAAACACATATAAAGAAATGGAGCGCAGTAGTGACACCAACACCCCACTCTACAGACACTCCACCATTGGTTATGGGAGACACATTCTGACTTTTCTGCTGACACCACCAGGTTTGCAGAATGCACGGGGCTTACAATAAAAGACAACATATAAAATACAGACAGATTGAAATAGTCAGTACCACTGAACTGTTTGGAGTGCTAGACTCCTGACAAAAACGTCTTTCTTAAAATCATATGCAATATCTTACTTTACCCAAAAATGATTAAATGTTTCTATTTTTTTGGTTGAATTTTCTCATTTTTCTACTTGAAAGTGTACATTTAGACAGTCATAGTAAAGACTGATTAATCTTTGTTTTTGCATTTCTTTACAGCTTATGTCCATGTAGCCAATCTGCATCTTATCTATTTACAATACAGTTTCTACAGAAACGGTCTTTCCCAACTGTATAATATCCCTGTCCTTGATATATTTGCTTCATAGCAGATATTGCAATTCGTTTCTACTCTTGCCACTGTGAAAACATAAAAAGATGTAATTGAACAAAATGTATGTGTGTATAGAAAATAGGACAGAATGATGAAACTTGTTTGTGTTTTGCGTACGTGACAAAAAGCATGTATACTTTCTGGAAGTTTTCTTTTGATGATGTGTGTGACAAGAAAATATACCTTTAGGGTAATGACTTTACAAAATTGGAAAAGTACAATGAGTCAGGACGCTATTTTTTGCTTACGTGGTCAACGATCAGGAGATTAGAAAGGTATAAAAGAACAAGGACATCTGCGCTCGAGGCAGATGAAGCGCGGTGTCCTAGGACTGTGTTTCTCTGACATTTTACCCTTGCCTGGTATGTATTAATAAAAGGTTTTGACTAATTTTAATTTTCTTCTCTGTCTTCAGTCACAAAAAGTGTCCACAGTTTTTGGCGCCCGGACGTGGGGCAAGAGACGGCCGGTCGACTCCTCCAGCGAGACCATTTCAGTGATCCGTCTTACCAGCGGACTGCCGTCAACTTGAGCGCTCCGGCAGCAGAGCATGCAGCTCCGGCAAAAGTTAGGACTGCCCTGTCCTGAAGCGGTTCTTGCGTGAGGAGCCCCTGGTCTCCTCTTTGCTACATCCACGGTGACTGAACGGATTTCCAGACAGAGCTTGCACACTTCCAGGCTGGGGTAAGCACCGGGGGATTTCCGAACATTTTTTATTTTCTAAATTACGGGAGGGCGAGTTTCCTGTTGACCGTCTAGTCATACTCATATCTCAACAGGTTGCTTAAGGTGATGGAGACTTGACCCAAGCAGTTTGACGCATACGAAAGGTCTGACGAAAGGATACTGGCCTCACCCATATCCTAGACTCGGCTGGACGTATTGATGTAGTATTCTGCTGAACCGAATCGGACACGAAGTCACCTGAGCTGGAATCCGGGGAAGTGAGCGGACAGGCTAACGGGACGAGTAACGGGGTGGTATGGAAATATAAACCGAAAAGAGCACAGATTACAGGATTGCTGTTAGGACGGAATGATACGTAGCGCTATGGAAGATATGTAGCGCTATGGAAAAATAAATAAATCTACATACGGAATAAGCAACAAAACCGTGTTCTCCTGGGAACTGAATCAGTACCGATAGTTAGGTGTCTCCCCTTGAAACTAAGAAGGGAACAGTTTAGGTTTAGTGAGTGGCACACTTAATGCCTCGCTGATTCATACGTACAAGGGATTAGGCGAATCAGTATATAGTTGGAAAATTAAATACAGGACCCGGGAGGGCAAGGGAACATAATGGGAACTTATAACAGTAAGCCTGTTAATCGCCGCACAGGGGGATCAAAATCATTAGTGCTGGAAGGATTATTTTCGGAGGATCAACAGACGCCCCGTAAAAATGGGTCTCCTAGAAAATTTATAGAAAAGAAGACAGGTTTAGATTTCAAGAAGGCATGTAAGAAATGGAATAGACAGAGTGGTGGGCGTTGGCCGATAGAGGGGACAGGAGATGTAAGTGAAATACAGGAAACTAGGAAGATCCTGTGTAGGAATAAGCAGGGTTGTTATAATAGTGGACCGTATCGAATGGATATGATCGATAGAAATTTAGAAGCAGTACCTCCTTTATCCTATTATTTTTTTCCCCTCCCTTTATCCTATTATTTTTTTCCCCTCCTCAGAACCAACCTCAGGCACCTCTATTATCCCCTCCTCTATCCCCCATTCCGATTGCCCCCCCCTGCACTACAACTAGCAGAAGTTTCCCCTGATGATTCCCCAGGCACAGATCACTATGACTCACCCTGTACTAGACAAACCCCCGTCTCCAAATGCACTCGAAGTCACAAACCAGCTCCAACTTTTTTCTCCTCTAATCCTTCACTTACTTGCCCTTTAATAGAAGTTCCCAATCCCCATTATAACCCTGCCCATCCAGCTGGACCCCAAAATCCCACAACAGTTATGATAAATCGGAATTGGGACATCCAAGAACTAAAAGATGTCGTGAATGCACTTCCAGATCCAAAAGAAGTAGGAGGACTAAAATTTGTTGAACAACTTGATCAGTTAGATAGCATGTATAAGCCTAATGCTGCTGAATGGACCCAGGTACTTCGTTGAAAGCTTGGGACCACATGGGCCACTGTTAGCAGGGGTGTCCGCAATGACGTTCCATGGGTATGGAACCCAGCTTTAACTCGAGGACAGGGGATGGGTGGAGAAGGCGATTTTAACCCACAATGGGAGGCGTTGAGACAAAATATTGCAGAAAAATATAAAAAAGGAACGGACTGGTCCCTTATTTCTGCTGCAAAACAAAAGAGAGATGAGACGGTTGATGAATGGGCACATAGGATTCAAGACCTTATGGCTAATCACTCGGGCTTGGGAAATGCTGATGACCGCACCCGAGCTGCAGTTCCACCTTTTGTTTCCGGTTTGCGCTTTGATATACAAAACAAGGTCCGCACTTCCTGTATTGAGTGGGAAAGTGCCACGTTTGATGAAGTCAAACGACATGCTGAACATGCCGAATCGGACTCTCATGCCAAATTATTGGCAGCACAGATGAACTATTATACCAGGAATGCTCCTGACCAAGGTCGAGGATATGACTTTAGAGGAAGGGGACGAGGACGAGGAAGAGGACGAGGTGGTTTTAGAGCTCCTCCTGTTGACCACACTAAGAATCCTTTTATTCCCTCTCCCTTAAATTCCAATGCTAATTCCTACTCTTGCTACGCTTGTGGTGAAACTGGACATTTTCGTCAGGAGTGCCCTCACAGACAGCAACAGCCCCCACCTCCCCTTATTCCACCTGTTTCCTCTGACACCCCTGACTAACAATACTGGCCATAGGAAAACGCTGGGACCTCCAGCCACTTTTTTCAACTACCTTTGCTCACCCATAATTCAGAGACTGATCCTTTACTGACATTGTTCGTTGATGGCACTGAGACTGTTTTCTTAATCGACACTGGTGCCACTCGATCTACCCTCTTGCTGGCAAAGGTCCCTACCTCGAACGAAACTGTTACTGTGCTTACTGCTTCTGGACAACCTCACCTTCTTCAAGTATCAAAACTTCTTCAAGTCCAGTCACGTCCTGGCGGACATACCTTGTTCAACCCCAAAGTTGTTGTGTCAAATTACCCCTTACTCCAAACCCTCTTTTGCAGCATGGAGTAGATATTTCCCCACACACCATTCTCCTCAAAGCCCTACACTCTTTTTCCCTTTGTCTTTTTCCCAATTTACAGGCCCCTGACATTTTACACTGTACTGCCCAATACTTCCCTATAGAAGTAGACACCACCTGGCTAGAATCTTTCCTTACTTCTGGTACTTGCCCCGAAACCCTTCACATCTACTGTGTTTCTATTTCATCCACAAAGGCAGCTGCTTCTGTTCATTTTACATGCTCACAGCACATATATTATCTTGGCAGCATAGTGCCTCATATTTCCTTAGCTAAATCACACACTGTTAAATGGGAGAAAATAGGACCATGGGTGGAAAAATGCCTTGAAAGAACAGACTGGTTACAAGTTACTCCAGGTATTTTTGATACTCCTGACCATTTAATAACTAAAGTAGTGTTTCAATGCCCAATATCCTTTGTCTCCCGAAGCAGAGGCTGGCATCTCCGCCGTACATCCCGATCTCGTCAAACGCGGTACCGCCGATGGACATGGACCGTCATGCCTCAGGGATACAGAGAAGCCCTTTGTGTTTCTGGTTAAGCTCTTGCCCAAAATTTAGAAGGCGTCTGGCCGGAAGTAGTACATTGATACAGTATGTAGATGGAAATAATATGTAGCGCTACAGAAGAAAATTGTACAATTCATACTCAGAAATTGTTGCTGTTTCTGGAGGAAAAATGGCCATAAAGTTTCTATTCATACTCAGAAATTGTTGCTGTTTCTGGAGGAAAAATGGCCATAAAGTTTCTAAGGTTAAGCTGCAGCTAAACAAAACAACAGGTTATGTCTGTTTTAGGTATTCTGGGCTACTGCAGACAGTGGGTTCTAAATTTTACTGAAAGAGCACAGCCGTTGCAACAATTGGCTGAGAAGGCTCTCTGTAACCTCAAAACTACTCTTTTATCTGCGCCCGCGCTAGGTTTGCCTGATCATTCTCGTCCATTCACTTTGTTCGTGGACGAAAAGCAGGGATTTATGAATGCAGTACTGACGCAACAACATGGAAACAACATGGAGATAAACAAAGACCGGTGACTTATTTTTTCTAAAAAAAAAAAAAAAAACTGGATCCAGTGGCCGCAGCACTTCCTCCGTGTCTTCGTGCTGTGGCTGCAACAACAGAAGCTGTATTAGCAAGCACGGATGTAGTTCTCATGAGCCCCCTAACAGTTAAAGTGCTTCACGCTGTACATTCTATCCTAGTAAGATCGTAACAATTTATACAGATTCCAGGTATGCTTTTGGAGTCTGCCATGATCATGGAGCACTATGGAAACTGAGGGGATTTAAGACCAGTACTGGAGAGCTCTAACTAAAAACTGAAAAAGATAATTATCGATTTGTGTAATTGGTTTAACGCAAATGAATGTCTCCACTTTCGTTTAAGGCTTGTAAATATACAAAATATTTTTCCTTTTAAACCCTGATCAAGTTTGAAGGAAAAATACTCTTTTAATAATTGTGATATGAATGGAAGTTGTGTATTTTAGGTACTATAAAGGAAGAGCATGGTGACGCAGTGGTCAGCACACTTGATACGAATAAAGGTTCAAGCACGTATGTTTTCCTTGTTAAGTCAGAATGTTCTTTGTGACCGCGTAATGGGAATGCTTTCTTGTTGTTGGGAATGCTTTGAAAGTGATACCAGCTTGCGGCCTGAGAAGTTGTAATAATAAGCATGAAGGAAAAGATGCGTTTAAGTATGTTGCATAGATAACCTTTAAGCACAACCTCGCGTGAGAGATTTCTGTGAATAAAGTACAATTGAAAGAAAACTTTATTCTATGAATGAAATGCAATTGTAAAAGAGATGTTGAAAAACATTGGGAAGCTGTAGGTTTCTCTACATATGCAGAGCAATTTTGCAGATGCTGTGCAATATGTCAAAAGTTTAATGTGGGAAAAGGTACCCAGGTAAGTCCCGCCGTTACCCCTAATCCAATGGGTCCGTTTGAACACCTCCAAATGGATTTCATTGAACTAACCCCGTCTAAAGGGTACCGATATTGTCTTGTGATTGTCGATGTGTTCTCCCGATGAATAGAGGTTTTCCCTTCAAAACACAGCGATGCCAAAACAGTAGCTAAAGCACTAATTAAAGAGATTATTCCAAGATGGGGTATCCCTCAAAAGTTACAAACAGATAATGGCACTCATTTTGTGAACTCAGTTATAAATGAATTAACCACCTGGCTCCAAATTAATGTGCACCATTATTGTAAATACCATCCCCAAAGCGGAGGCATCGTAGAACGATGCAATGGCACTTTAAAAGCTAAACTCGCAAAAATTTGTGAACAAACTAATTTATCATGGCCGGATGCACTACCCTTAGCTTTAATGGGACTAAGGGGACGGACACACCGACAACTGGGACTATCGCCGTTTGAGATTCTGACCGGACGTCCCATGCCCGTTGGCATGGTTGTAATGTGAATTTGCATACTGTGGACAATGATCTTCTCTCTAGTCTTGCAGGTTTACGAACCTCATTGAAGGAAATCCACCAGCAGGTTAATCAAGCCTGGAGGACCAGCCCCCTTTCCAAGGATTTACCAATTCCTTTGGGCACCTGGATCCTGGTTCGAGATACTCGGAGGAAACACTGGCATCAGCCTAGGTGGAGAGGACCATTCCAAATTCTTCTATCCACACCACACGCCGTGAAAGTTGAAGGACTGCCTGCCTGGATTCACGCCTCACATTGCAAGAGATGGCACCCTTGATTGCTGTGCTACTATGTTTTTCCTTTCCCTTGTCTACTGCCCTGGTCACCTTGACTTTCCCGTTAGGAATTACCACATCAGTGCAGTTTGATTTCTGCTCTATTATCAACTGTGGGACTGGTCGACAAGCCCAGTGGACCGGATCTGACAAATACATGTGTATGAGGGGAAGTGACTGCGACAACTGGCAATGGGTTTTTGCTAACACTGGAACTGAGGACTGGGGTTATCAACCTTTTGAGGCCCAAAAATACGGTTTGAAAAATCGGTTTTCTATCATAAAAGGACATGCCTCTCATGAATGTGCTGACAACCATTGTAACCCCTTGATCATTACTTTGAAGAACCCCTCTTTACATGACTCAGGTATTTATGTATTAGGGGCATATGTATCTGGAACAGACCCTTTGGGGAGATTTCTAATTAAGATTGACAATCCTGTTACTAACACCCCTCATTCTCTGGCACACACACCCATCTCCCCAACTTTTGGTTCAGATTTTTCTCCTGTTAAGATTATGAATATTTCCACCCTTTCATCCACTTTTTCAGTAGAAACTGGTTATGGAGATCAGAATAGATGGTTGCAGTGGGTTCTCTATTCAGCTAAGCAAGTTAATCGTTCTCATTGTTATGCGTGCGCTGCAGCCCGTCCCCATTTAGCTACAGTCCCTTTCCCATTATCTAACATTTCTGACCCCGTGGGGTTGCCCTGCCTTCTGTACTTATTCACTACTTCCAAGAAATCCCTCTCTGGTTCAAAGTGTTCTAATCTATCTATTCTTTTTCCCCCCACCCGTCACATGGATACCCCTATGTTTCAAACTCACGAAGGAAATTATGCATGTTTCAAGTCTTGTGGAGCAACATGGGTGGGAGAATTGCCATTTTCTTTCTGTTCTCAGACTTTTCAGGTTAACTTTTCTCTGAACACCGTTCTGTCTTCCTTTTAGACTTCTATCCTTACCTCCCTCTCACTCCCCATATTATTCCACACCTCCTTTTTATTTCCGACATACCCGCTCCCTTTTCCATACGCCTACTAATATCTCCTTACATGGCCCTGGAGTATACATAGATGCTATTGGAGTCCCTAGGGGTGTCCCAGACAGATTTAAAGCTAGGGATCAAGTCGCAGCCGGTTTTGAATCTATCATACCCCAAATTACTATTAATAAGAATGTAGACTGGATTAATTACCTTTATTATAACCAACAACGTTTCCTTAACTTCACCAAAGACGCTATTGAAGGCATACATGAACAGCTTGATCGTACTTCTCTGATGACTTGGCAAAATCGCCTAGCCCTGGACATGTTACTTGCGGAAAAGGGAGGTGTCTGTGCTATGTTTGGTGATGCTTGTTGTACATATATTCCAAATAATACCGCGCCAGATGGATCAATAACTCGTGCATTGGCAGGCCTTACTGCTCTCTCTAAAGAACTTTCCACTAATTCTGGCATTACAAATCCCTGGGATCAGTGGTTTGCATCCTCCTTCGGATCCTGGGGACAATGGATAAGATCTGTTTTCATTTCTTTGGTTGTGACATTTTGTCTCCTCCTCCTGTTTGGTTGTTGTATTATCCCTTTGTTTCGCTATATAATATCTAAGTACTTTACCGCCTCTATGGAAAGGGCATATATGCTACATGAGGAGCGCATGTCTCGTATAGTTTCTTCCACTTTCTCTCCCCCTTCACCTTCATCAACCATTTCAAGATAGAATTATATTGCCCACATCATTTTGTTCAAAAAGGGAGGAGTGTGAAAACATAAAAAGATGTAATTGAACAAAATGTATGTGTGTATAGAAAATAGGACAGAATGATGAAACTTGTTTGTGTTTTGCGTACGTGACAAAAAGCATGTATACTTTCTGGAAGTTTTCTTTTGATGATGTGTGTGACAAGAAAATATACCTTTAGGGTAATGACTTTACAAAATTGGAAAAGTACAATGAGTCAGGACGCTATTTTTTGCTTACGTGGTCAACGATCAGGAGATTAGAAAGGTATAAAAGAACAAGGACATCTGCGCTCGAGGCAGATGAAGCGCGGTGTCCTAGGACTGTGTTTCTCTGACATTTTACCCTTGCCTGGTATGTATTAATAAAAGGTTTTGACTAATTTTAATTTTCTTCTCTGTCTTCAGTCACAAAAAGTGTCCACACCACCCTTTCACACAATTCATTTTTATCTAATTTAAAAATCACACACAAGTGTCAACTGCTGCTGTCAAGTTTTGCTGTGCTAGTCTTCCTTAGTCATCATTTATCAAACTCATCTGCTGCTCCACTTCCTTAACAAAGGTTAACTGTGCCAAATTTCATTTTAATTTTTTCATACCTTCACAGATGTTCCTAACAGATATTGATATGTGAAAACTGAACTGCAATTCGTTATGTGTCCCCCACAGCCAGAATTAACAGAAGAAGGGAAGATAAATGAATGAATTGTGGTTGTCGGGAACGATGGATCATGAGAGAAGATAAATGTTGGAGTGCCAACCCGGCGGTCATCCCTGTTTACTTCTAATAACTAACAAAAAGTAGAGTGTGATGACACAATAAACAAACAAATAATTCGCCCAATGGTGCTATAAACAACAGAAAATAATTCCTCTCAAAGGCTTCTTCAAGGCACAAAGGAGGCCCGTCTCTTTGCTCTACCAGTTAATGAGTGACGTCTCCTTCCAGGTTCTGCACTTTTATAGTTCATGGACTAGAAGGGGCTTAGTCAAACACCCTCACTGTGGAGGCAAAGGAAGACAACGTAGTTAGCGGGGCGCCCCCTTTCAGCTCGCTGTGAAATTACTACATGGGAGGAACCCAGTGGGTGAGCCTTTGACCTGCACATGTGATAGAATAAAATATATATTTTCTGAAAAGAAAATCACTTAACTCTCAGCTTTCAATTTTTGTCAAACAACTAGAAAGACATCATGAACATTAAACATTCACTCTCCTGCTATTTAGAACTGTTCTTGTGGAACTGACTCTCTAAAATGGACTGTACATGGATTTCCCTTCATTCTAGTATGTGTTTATTTCATTGTACAGTAATCCCTCACCTATCGCGGGGGTTACGTTCCAGAGTCCCCCGCGATAGGTGAAAATCCGCGAAGTAGCGACCTATATTTATTTTATTATTTATACATATTTTAAGGCTTTATAAACCCTTCCCACACTCTTATAAACCTTTCTCACTCTCTTGTTAACCTTTCCCACGCTCTTATAAACTCTTCCTATGCTCTTAAACACTTTCTACATTCTTAAACACCGCAGACCAACACTGCACACTGCACGCAGCGATCAGACGTCAATGTGTCTGCACTCGCTTTGTGAAGGGGGGCAGCTGAACTCACGCTGAGCAGAAATGGACTTTGTGGTGCTTCTGCCAAAATGCCTGCTTGTTGCTCTGCGTGTTCGGAAGGAGAAGGAGGAGTGTGTGTGTGTTTGTGTGTGTGTGGGTGTGTGAGAGCTGAACGCACCTTCGCTCAAACCCCCCCTCCCTGGAAGCGCAGTACGCTCCTGCCACTTCGCATTGTCAAGGGGGTGGGGAGCTGAATGAACGCTAAGGAGAAGTGGACTTTGTGCTGGCTTTGTGCTGCTTGTCGCTCTGCGTGTCAATAATTTAAAAGCCTGAACATCACCAATTTTCCTGTCTCACTGTCTTGTGTGAAGTTAAAATGTTTTATAATAGTGAGATGTTACTCATATCCTTAGCCCGACATCCACATATCATATGTGTTAACAAAGTGTGTTTTATAAGTTTACATGTGTTTAAAGCATGTGGGATGGGTATTTTAAGGCTTAAACTATAAAAATGTTTCTTTATATGATCTTTCTATATAGCGGATTTTCTCCTGTTGCTGATGGGTCTGGAACATAACTTCCGCGATAGGCGGGCAATCACTTGTATTTAAAAACCCGCGAAGTCGTGAATCCGCGAAAAGTGAACCGCGAAGTAGCGAGGGATTACTGTACTCTGTTTGCATCATCATTTTACTTTTTCAGTTTACTACCCTAGTGCATCAATGCTGCTTTGGTGTCTCTCTGTACCTTTTATATCAAATATCCAAAACAAATGCAATTAAACTGAATCTGTTTGAATCATTTTCAGACATTTTTTTATTGCAACAGTAGCATCTCCTCATACACAGAAACACAGTGTGGACCCTTTGCTTTTTGAACCCACCTGTTATGCCAGTCATGAATACGTGAAGCAGACTCTCTCTGGCCTATTTTGTAAATGAATGCTGGTGTTGCTCTCTTGAAAAAGGGAGATGATTATTAAAGTTCACTTGCCAGAAGTCTTTCCTCAACAATGGAATTACCACAAGTGAGGAAAGCTGGGAAAGCATCCCCCTTAAGGCATGTGCAAGACATAACTAACCACTTTCTGACCAGCCATGTGCACCTGACAAATAGACTGCAGATCTGCTGTCTTTCTCATTCTAGATGAGAATGATTCTAACTGTTCATTAGTTCAACACTGTTATTTAAACAAACAGTTATTTTACTTATTTTTAAGGTAGGAATTATTTCAACCTGTTGCACTGGCATACTCCTATTGTCTGCCACAGCAGTAAATTATGAGTAACCAGAAAAATGTTGTTAAAAATTCTAGAATACCAAAGTGTTGCCATCAAAAACTGTAAGCAAAGCCAAAACTACAAGGCTAGGAGCCATTATTGAAACTATGAGAATATCACCAGACCCAAAATGCTAAGACTACAAACCAAATCAAGAACCTAACACTACAAATTTGAGACTAACATTCTCCAAGGTTTAAATCCATAATATCTAACAAAGAGCCGAAGCACTGAGTTTTACAGCAGAGCCTTCGTAACGGGACACACAGTGCCTCATGAGAGGTATTCATTAGCAGCAGGGCAGTGTGTCCTAGCAACTCACTAACAAAATGCAGAGACTTTAAAATTGTGGTGTGACACATTTAAAATTAAATAATAAAAAATATTAATGGCATTCCTAAACTGAAACACACCACAACACACATATGCTCATGTTCCTTGAAAATGAAGCTTAAAGAGCATTTGCAACAAATAAACAGGAAAACGTATCTGAGACAAAAACAATTGTTTTCAGCGATTCATCCAAAGTTTATCGATTCTTGGCAACATGATTTTCTCCACAAGCTTTCTTCCATTCTGTAGGTGGACACACATGTATGAGTATTTTTGCTTGTTTTGTCATGGACTCACACTATGAGCTATCACTGTTCACACATTTGCACTGTAGTTACTGTGTGGTGGTCAGCCACAAACCTGTGATGTACAGTGCATCCGGAAAGTATTCACAGCGCATCACTTTTTCCACATTTTGTTATGTTACAGCCTTATTCCAAAATGGATTAAATTCATTTTTTTCCTCAGAATTCTATACACAACACCCCATAATGACAACATGAAAAAATTTACCTGAGATTTTTGCAAATTTATTAAAAATAAAAAAACTGAGAAATCACATGTACATAAGTATTCACAGCCTTTGCTCAATACTTTGTCAAAGCACCTTTGGCAGCAATTACAGCCTCAAGTCTTGTTGAATATGATGCCACAAGCTTGGCACACGTATCCTTGGCCAGTTTTGCCCATTCCTCTTTGCAGCACCTCTCAAGCTCCATCAGGTTGGATGGGAAGCATCGGTGCACAGCCATTTTAAGATCTCTCCAGAGATGTTCAATCGGATTCAAGTCTGGGCTCTGGCTGGGCCACTCAAGGACATTCACAGAGTTGTCCTGAAGCCACTCCTTTGATATCTTGGCTGTGTGCTTAGGGTCGTTGTCCTGCTGAAAGATGAACCGTCACCCCAGTCTGAGGTCAAGAGCGCTCTGGAGCAGGTTTTCATCCAGGATGTCTCTGTACATTGCTGCAGTCATCTTTCCCTTTATCCTGACTAGTCTCCCAGTTCCTGCCACTGAAAAACATCCCTGCAGCATGATGCTGCCACCACCATGCTTCACTGTAGGGATGGTGCCTGGTTTCCTCCAAACGTGACGCCTGGCATTCACACCAAAGAGTTCAATCTTTGTCTCATCAGACCAGAGAATTTTCTTTCTCACTGTCTGAGAGTCCTTCAGGTGCCTTTTGGCAAACTCCAGGCAGGCTGCCATGTGCCTTTTACTAAGGAGTGGCTTCCGTCTGGCCACTCTACCATACAAGCCTGATTGGTGGATTGCTGCAGAGATGGTTGTCCTTCTGGAAGGTTCTCCTCTCTCCACAGAGGACCTCTGGAGCTCTGACAGAGTAACCATCGGGTTCTTGGTCACCTCCCTGACTAAGGCCCTTCTCCCCCGATCGCTCAGTTTAGATGGCAGGCCAGCTCTAGGAAGAGTCCTGGTGGTTTCAAACTTCTTCCACTTACGGATGATGGAGGCCACTGTGCTCATTGGGACCTTCAAAGCAGCAGAAATTTTTCTGTAACCTTCCCCAGATTTGTGCCTCGAGACAATCCTGTCTCGGAGGTCTACAGATAATTCCTTTGACTTCATGCTTGGTTTGTGCTCTGACATGAACTGTCAACTGTGGGACCTTATATAGACAGGTGTGTGCCTTTCCAAATCATGTCCAGTCAACTGAATTTACCACAGGTGGACTCCAATTAAGCTGCAGAAACATCTCAAGGATGATCAGGGGAAACAGGATGCACCTGATCTCGATTTTGAGCTTCATGGCAAAGGCTGTGAATACTTCTGTACATGTGCTTTCTCAATTTTTTTATTTTTAATAAATTTGCAAAAACCTCAAGTAAACTTTTTTCATGTTGTCATCATGGGGTGTTGTGTGTAGAATTCTGTGGAAAAAAAATAATTTAATCCATTTTGGAATAAGGCTGTAACATAACAAAATGTGGAAAAAGTGATGCGCTGTGAATACTTTCCGGATGCACTGTATGGCTCAGAATTAGATCCTCTCGGGATCAGCTGATAGGTAACCTCCTTTTGCTCTTTTGTGAGCTAGAACTGTTCCTAAGAACTCCAAGTACAGCACTTCCATCTTAGCCGTCTGCTCAGCCCTCATTTTTTCTGTGTAGCACTGCCAAACATCTCTCCATGCTGGACTTCATTTCCATGTGTACTGTTACAATGAGACTGGCTGTTCCCCTTGCGGATTTTGCATAAAGTGGAATAACAACTTTCAGAAAATATCTGTCCATTTTCTATCCAACATTGGTTTGATGCTGGAATAAAGCGCATACACGTTAGCAACACAATCACATAACAAAAAAGATACAAAACACAACACAAGTGCATGTTTGATTAAAGTTAGAGTCAATGATCTCATGGAAATTTCAATGCACCAGCTTCCCATATGAAGACATAGTATAATTCCTGGGGATTTACTGCCTGTGTGTGAACAAACCTATGAAGCTGCCAAGGCCTTGCATATAAATTGCTTTGATAGCCACACAGAGAACAGACTGATGTTGTGGTGAGTCATTTAAAGCTGATGTCACATTATGCTACTTTTTGTAGCGGGGTATATCAGATTTGCTGATCGCAGTTGTTGATCATGTTGCTACACCATGTCAAATTACCCAACTGAAAATTTGGTCACATTTACTGACCAAGTGCTGATATTCCAGCACGGTTGTACTTGCCCCCTTTTCTGATAGTCAATAGTGAAGTGCCTGATGGAGCATGCGCTGTACAAAGGGTTAACAGCTACAGTGAGTTAAACAGCAATCTCTGCCCTTGATTTATTTTTTTCCACTTAGTTATGGTACGTAAAATATGAGACATCAGACAGACGAGCTTCTCTTGTATTTTTGAGGTTCAAAAACATGTGTTCCTTATTCCTTATTGCTACATTCTACAGCAACAACAACAGTTTACTTTCTTGTATAGCCTAAAATTGAACAAGGAATGTCTCAATGGGCTTTAACAGACCGTGTTTTTTAACTGCCCCCAGCCCTGTTGGAAAAAAAATGGAAGAAATTTTGGGAAAGACAATTCAGAGTGAGATTCTCTTCCAGGTAGGTTAGGTGTGCAATGGATGTCAAAAATGCAGTAAATACAACACAAAAAACAGAACAGAAGTAATCCTCATAGAGCTATATGGCCAATCTATCATTGCCACCTCAGGAACACAATGCAATATTACAAACTACAAAGCAAAATACAACAATAGATTATATAACTCACTAAATACAGAACTATCACATATGAGGATACAAATTTGTTCAGAGTCCTGGTGACATCAGCCAACAGATTGGCCATTCTACAGCTGAGTCAGTGCAGGGCCAGTCAATCTAATGAAAGGACCCTTCTACCCAATGATTCCAGTGCTCCTTTATCAAAGATGACTTTTCCATAGGCAGGCAAACAATTACCACATGTGAGTACCAACAAAAGAAACAAAACAGGGGAGGATTAGTTACAGTATATAAATACTACATTACTTATGTTTTAGTACTAATGACTAACAACAGAGTTACAGTATGCACATTTAATCAGCAGCTCTAGTCAGGGTACACTAAACTGAAGTAGTGAGTCTTCAGCCAGGATTTTAAAGCTGAGACTGAGGGGTTACCTTTTATAGTAGCAAGAATACCATTCCACAACTTTAGGGCCCTGTGACTAAAAGCTCGATCTCCAACTGTTTTTTGTTAATCTGTGGAATCATAATCTGTTTTTGAACTCCAGTGCTGGTGTTATCAGGGAATAAATCTCATCAACTGTGTTTCAGTGCTTAGTGGTATGCCAGCACCCATTGCTTCATTGGGGTCTCCAATCCCCAAACTCTTCTATCATTGATTGTACGTAATTCCCTGCAGCACTTTATGTTTTGTGGGATACTCCAAGCCCCCAGATCAAGGGACACATTTACAAGATTGCTGAGATTTATAAAAGGAAACTGCTCAATTTATATTTCAATTTTATGTATTGAGTCAAAAGCTTAAAGTTGTGAGTTCAATTTGTTCACATGCCGTACTGTATGTGATTGAATATGTGGTTAAAAAATGATATTACTCTTGTATGGGTTGTGAACATAAACATTTTCTAGGGGTGAGGGGCACAGAAAAGGTTGGGAAGCACTGAATTAGATAAAAACTAAAGCAAACATTAAATAGAAGAAACCAGAACATTTGCACAAGTTTTTGGAACATCTGCCATCTTTCTTGGTGCTCTCATGTGTGAATACCACCACACCATACTTACAATTATGCAAATCCTATTAAATTCCTTGAATGGTAATTATGAAAACCAAAGATCTCTTTTTGAGCAAGAATTTTGACTCATCGCATATTGTGAAAGAGGAAATCTCTCCTGGTATTATTTATGGCTTAATGTCAAAATATATGAAAACCAGGGCTTTTGCATTTTTTATAAAATACACAAAACCATGTCATAGAAATATTTAAAATACAAAAGAGCCTTCAGCATAAATTTTCATCTGCAAGGTGTCACAGCTCATTTAGTTGTCCACATCAAAGGTCAACCCTCTCTTATCTCTGTGTGCGTCACTCTGGCCTCCCACGAGTGAGCCTTTAGTCCACCTCATCTCACTATTGTAGACTGAATTTGGCTCTGCTGCAGGCACCTTTAACTTTAATCCCAGAATTATTTTACATTTATCAAACCTCAGCAGTAAATAGACAACATGGCCCTATCTGTGCTACCACACAAGCATCAATAGGTAAATCAGACTTTTTCTAAACCCCCCATGGCCTGTTTTACTATGGAGAGGATCAGGCAGCACTAACAATTACTATATAACATGGCCTGGGTATTATAACCAGTGGTGGAAAAATGCCTTGCCAAAGGTTGAAAATAATTGATTTAATCAAAGACCAGGAGATAAAGAGCTTTATGAACAAAGTTAAACAGAAAGGTGTTATTCAAAGCAGGGATCAGAATCAGTAAATCAAAACTAGCCAGCCCAAATCTTTTACAAAGAATTCAAATAGAATAAGTCATTGCAGAGGTCCTAACTGAAAGCAAGGAGCTCTTCATAACTAAATAATCACTGGTGACTGTTTGTTAGTGTTTCAAGCGTATGCAGATGTTTGACTGCCATGTGCAGCATGCTGCCTTCTTAAGGTTCTTGTGTAATGATGTCATATCTGTGTTTAAAATTGTGACTAGACAACAAGAGCCATTATCAACAACATAATGGCTGTGCTTATCACAAAACCTAACCAAAATAATGGTAATAATGAAAACAAACCTACACCAAAATGGTGCTATATTGGCAACATAAAAACAACAGTAAATATAATAACCATAAGAAAAAATTGCCAAACTAGACTAAAACAGCATGGGTTCAAACACATTATAATAATGGGAGACCTGCTGTACCCTCTGGACAATACTGTTGACACTTGAAAATGTTATACAGTAATCTGGACTCTTTCTAAAGGCAGAGTCTGCCGCCCTCTAGTGGCTGCTGCCTTTCCCCACTGAAACGCTGAGGCGTTCATTCACTTCAAGATTTACTGTGGAGCTTCCTTATAACTCCAGTGGTGCCCCATGTTAGCCTGCAAGTATATACAGGATAGTTACTCTTATTTTCTCAGTAATATTATACTCATTTTATGCCTAATTATTTTGTGCCATATTTGTTTTATGACTTTAAGTATTCCACGCGCTGCTCTGTTTCTTAGGAAAATGGAATGAGAAAAATTATTATTATTATTATTTAGCACTGTTATTAAAGGCTGGGTTTTATGGTGATGCAGTGCATCATCATGGATGTAGGAACCTCTGGGTTCCAGTCCTGTGTATGGTTGCTGGCATGGGATTTGCATTTTCTCCTTTTGTGTGCTTGGATCTTATTCCTGGTACTTCAGTTTTCCTTTCACACATCATAATTTGAATGATAATGCTAAAATCGTCCTCTGTGTGTGTGTGTGGGGGGGGGGTGGGCATGTGTGTGTGTGAGCCCTGCGATTCACTGGTTTCCTGTCCAGGGTTGATATCTGCTTAACAGTCAATAATACGTAAACTACAAAATTCTATGACCCTTGCGGCCAAGAACTGGATTATGTGAGTTTATATATGTTATGAGTCAAGGTAGCTGCCTTGTAGTCACACGCTTCTCTTTTTTAATGTAATGATAAGACAAAATAAAAGCTTTCATGTAAATTCTTTCATAGTCTGAATTGTTACATAGGGAAAAATAAAGTCTATATTCATAGTTATGCTTTCATGTCTTTTTAATGGATTATGCAGCTTACATACATTCTTGCTTGCCTAAAGCCTGTGTAAAATGATGAGATGTTTCCTATCTGAGTTGAGGCCAAACTGAACATCAAAAGGTGAAGAAACCCTGGCGTTGTTTTTATTTGTCAGTTCTCCGTATGTACCAGCAGGTGGCACTCACAGTAAAAGAATGACAAAAACAAAGACCAGCGTAAGAATGTCTGCAGAAGACGAGGCCACTTCTGGAGTATGACTTGCAGTACAAGAATGACAAGAAGTTTCCTCAGGGTTCAGTTATGCAATAGCGTAGTATACATTAAGAGAAGCACCTTTACTACTATTTCAGTTTAACCGAAGGGGTGTGAGTGTTCTCAAGTACAGAATGTAGTACACAGGATTGCAGATTTATGTCCCAAAGTCCATTCATAACTGTCTTGAGCTGGCCACTTAGCTTGTGCTTTCTTAGGTTAGATGTACTGTAGGTCTTTATTTCTATGAGTTACCACTGCAGCGATTCCGTAAAAATGCAGGCATCACTAGAAAGGATCCATCATTTTACCTTCAATATAGGAAAAAAAAATTAGTAAATGTTAGTAATATTGGAATGACATATGCATGTAACTTTTGCTTATACAGTGAATCCAGAAAGTATTCACAGTGCATTACTTTTTCCACACTGTGTTATGTTACAGCCTTATTCCAAAATGGATTAAATTCATTTTTTTCCTCAGGATTCTGCACACAACACCCCATAATGACAACGTGAAAAAAGTTTACTTGAGGTTTTTGCAAATTATTTAAAAATAAAAAAACTGAGAAACCACATGTACATAAGTATTCACAGCCTTTGCTCAATACTTTGTCGATGCACCTTTGGCAGCAATTACAGCCTCAAGTCTTTTGAATATGATGCCACAAGCTTGGCACACCTATCCTTGGCCAGTTTCGCCCATTCCTCTTTGCAGCACCTCTCAAGCTCCATCAGGTTGGATGGGAAGCGTCGGTGCACAGCCATTTTAAGATGTCTCCAGAGATGTTCAATCGGATTCAAGTCTGGGCTCTGGCTGGGCCACTCAAGGACATTCACAGAGTTGTCCTGAAGCCACTCCTTTGATATCTTGGCTGTGTGCTTAGGGTCATTGTCCTGCTGAAAGATGAACTGTCGCCCCAGTCTGAGGTCAAGAGCGCTCTGGAGCAGGTTTTCATCCAGGATGTCTCTGTACATTTCTGCAGTCATCTTTCCCTTTATCCTGACTAGTCTCCCAGTTCCTGCCACTGAAAACATCCCCACAGAATGATGCTGCCACCACCATGCTTCACTGTAGGGATTGTGCCAGGTTTCCTCCAAACGTGACGCCTGGCATTCACACCAAACAGTTCAATCTTTGTCTCATGAGACCAGAGAATTTTGTTTCTCATGGTCTGAGAGTCCTTCAGGTGCCTTTTGGCAAACTCCAGGCGGGCTGACATGTGCCTTTTACTAAGGAGTGGCTTCTGTCTGGCCACTCTACCATACAGGCCTGATTGGTGGATTGCTGCAGAGATGGTTGTCCTTTTGGAAGGTTCTCCTCTCTCCACAGAGGACCTCTGAAGCTCTGACAGATTGACCATCGGGTTCTTGGTCACCTCCCTGACTAAGGCCCTTTTCCCCACATTCACACAGGATCTCAATTTTGAAATGGAGAAAGGACTCATGTCCAATAAATGATGGAGAGCGTTGGATCTTCAATTCAAACCCTTGATCCCGTGTGAATGCTCTTTCTCTATATGCACTCTGATTTTCCATAAGTATTTCTTTAATAATATTTCAGGATCAAATGCACATGGTTTGCATATTGTGAACATATGATTGGATGACTTGACATGTGGATCATGTGACACAAGTCATGTGAGGTTATTTCATTTACGTTTTTGATGTTGTTTGCTGTTGTCCAGCATTGGTCTCCATGGATTCCCATTCTATCAGAAACTTTATTAACTCCATTCTCTGTAAAACATGGGATAAAAATTTTATTGGTGATCACTGCAAACTACATGGGGTAAGTAACATATAGAAATATTTGAGGGTTTTTATAATAATATTCCATTACTTTAAAATAAATAAACCAAAGCAAGATATTTTAACTGTCCACCAAAGTGCTAAACCAAAGAAGATTTGAAATTTTCTTCTTCTTTCGGCTGCTCTCGTTAGGGGTCACCACAGCGGATCATCTTCTTCCATATCTTTCTGTCCTCTGCATCTTGCTCTGTTACATCCATCACCTGCATGTCCTCTCTCACCACTTCCATAAACCTTCTCTTAGGCCTTCCTCTTTTCCTCTTCCCTGGCAGCTCTATCCTTAGCATCCTTCTCCCAATATACTCAGCAACTCTCCTCTGCACATGTCCAACAAAGAAGATTTGAAATAAACATTGCAAATGTCATCACACTATCTCACACTGCCCATTAAGGTTTGTTGTTAAGGCTGTACATTTCAAATGTGTTAGGTAGTTACAGAGTTTTCTGCTGTTCTACTGTACTTTTGTAATTTTGTCTGAATTTCTAAACATTCTTCTGTTTTTGACTTCTCTTTGGATTGGCTTTGCTTGTAACTCATTTTTGTCTTGTGTGCTATCCAAAGTTTCATGCACTTATCGATCATTTTACATAATAAAATGTATTATTATTATTATGATTATTATAATTATAAATCTTTCATTTTATAAAGATTCTACATGGCCCTTTTTGTATCTAGCTGGGTGTTTTTTTAACAGGATTTCCCCCTCTAGTGGGTATTTTTGGAAGTACATGCTTTGGGACTCCCAGTCATAGCACAGCGACTGTAAACTATGTGCCATTGAAAATGATTACAGAATGGTGGTGATAATCCACAACAGAGTATAAAAGGCCATTGAGTTGATTTCACCACACTAACTTTAAAATAAATGAAGTAAAAGTTCAAAAAATTAAATACAGATATAAAAAAACACACCAGGGAACAGATTCAAAACAGCTTTGAATTTTACATCTGAATAGAGTAGCCAACAAATTAATTTTTGTTAGAAAGTTTCTTCATAAGGAAAGTTTGAAAATTAATTCAGTCAGTCAGTCATTGTCCAACCTGCTATATCCTAACACAGGGTCACGGGGGGTCTGCTGGAGCCAATCCCAGCCAACACAGAGCGCAAGGCAGGAACAAATCCCTGGCAGGGCTCCAGCCCACCGCAAAAAATTAATTCAAATGTCACAAAATAAATCTTTTTTAAAAACTCTCTGTTTTTTTATGTGAGATCCTCAGATGTTATCCTGGAGAATCCCATGCAAACTGTAAATGAGGAAAACTCTACTTAATAATACTGGGCTTGAGAAGGAAGCATTACATTTTGCACCATCCTCCCTGTTACGTTACACATGTGAAGCTTCAAAAGCACAAAAATTGTTTTATTTTTTGGAAAAGAGTCTGGCTTTTTGAATTGTTTTCCATCTGTGCCAGCAGACCATAAAATGAGACATTGTCTCTCTGTGAAATCCCCAAAAGCTAGCATGGCAGTCAGTGAAAATAAGCCACTACGTCTGACTGGCCAAAGGGCAATAACATCTAACAGTGAGGTGCTAACCAATTTCATAATTAGCTACACCAAAGAGACAAAGTGAAGCAGAGCATTGATAAAGATGGTCGCCTCAGTACAGTAGGCCTACACTACATGTTAAAGAGGCCTGCTTGTTCCTTGCATTTCCTTATATAAATTTTGTGGGTGGTGCAGTTAGAGGGGAAGGAGCTGCAAGAATTGAAGTGCTTTGTCTGTGTGTGTCCTGCTGTGTGTCCCATTCTTTCATCTGCTTGTTAGGCTTTGGTTCTTCTTTATCTGGAAATGGAATGAACCTGGGAGGAGAAACATGCAGATCTTTGCGGAAATATTGTAGTTAATATTATTATTGGTTCAGAGAAAAACACTGGTAATGTTAATGAATAATTTAAGATTAATATGATAACGTCTTCGATAATTACTCTTATTATTTATTCTTTCAAGTAGTAATAAATAACTTCATAAAAATGACATGACTAAGTTACAGTTAATAACTGTAATTCGATATACTACATATAAAAAGTAAATTTGTTCATGTAATATGTAAACATGGTAACAGCCTTAAACATATGTGTTTTTTCCCCTGATATTAAAACATTCAGATTGTAAATGGTCATTTCGTTAAGTTTTAATCAGTAATAGTCGCAATAATTTTCATTACCACCAGGTGGCAGTTTTAACTTGTTCAAAAATCACAATAGGACGTTCATTCAAAGTGATTCAAACTACTATTACTCAGAAATGTACTGTCAGAAAATCATCAGCTTCCAGAATCCAGAGACAGACATTTTCCAGTTTGAGGTAACAAAGGTGCCTACAGAGCCAAGAAAAAAACAGGAAAGCACCATGACTTGCATATGTCATGAAGTTTCCAGTAACGGAATATCTTTGACTTTCAGTTCAGGATTGATGTTCCCCTGTTACAGAAATGAGGCAAGTAATACCCGGGTTGGGGGTGAATCGCTAATTATTCCATGTTTCAGGGTGGCTAAGAGTGTCACCCATTACATGGACTAACAGGAGTGCTGCTTAGCATAACCCACAGTGTCTATTTGCCTAGTAAAGCATGTAGGAATTATTAGGTGCAAATCTATAGGTCAAAAAGAAAGAAAGAAAGAAAGAAAGAAAGAAAGAAAGAAAGAAAGAAAGAAAGAAAGAAAGAAAGAACAGAGAAGCAAGCCATGTATGCTCTTCCTAAATATGTATCTTGGGGAGCTCATTCTATAAGGTGTGTACAAAATAATGTGAAACAAAAACCCAGCCAAGTCTATCAGATTCTTGTCAGTCTTACACCTTTGTAGAACTTTAGAAAATCTGAAACCATTTTGATGAAAAAGAGCTTTGACCAACAATGTTCGGTAATCCTATCCACTGAATTCGTCCAGCATCAAGTTGAGTTTTGAATATTGTTAATAAATCCTGCTGTTTGCCACACTGCTTAGCAGCTTTTTCCACATGTCTATGGTTCTCTGTGTGAAGAAACACTTTCTAATGTTTGTGCAAAATTTACCCTTAACAAGTTTCTAACAGTGCCCCCATGTTCTTGTTGAAAGTAACAGACTCAAACCACTCTATTGACTCCTTTATAATTTTGAACACTTCAATCATGTCACCTTTTTAATCTCCATTTGTTTAAACTAAAAAAGTTTAACTCCTGAAATCTTTTCTCATAACTCATCACATGCAGTCCTGGAATCACCCTTGTTTCTCCTCTCTGGACTTTTTTTAGTGCTGCTGTGTCTTTTTTTTTACTGCACACAGCATTTCAGATGAGGCCTCACCAGTGTGTTATAAATCTTGAGCATAACCTACTTGGACTTGTACTCTACACATTAGGGCGCCATATAACTTGACATTCTGTTAGCCTTCTGATGAGTCTACTAGGGCTCCTAAATCCTTCTTATAAGGTGTACTTACAAGTTTCAGACCTCCAATTGTGTATTCAAATCTAACATTTTTACTTCCTTCATGTAATGCCTTAAATTTACTTACATTAAATTTAATCTGCCAGAAATCTGCCCAGCCTGTATTCTGTCCAGGTCCCTCTGTAATGAGTCTGGTGATTCTAGATTATTTGCTAATCCATCTAGCTTGTTACCATCTGCATAACTAACTCGTGTCACACACGCATGAATGAGACATATTTTCAGAGTTAAGTTGTTAATAATAATTACACACCAAGTCAGGGGTTGGCACTGTTGCTCACATCCTCTAACCTCTTCTGCCCTCAGAACAAAAGATTGATAGTACAAGAAACTCTGATGTCATTTCCACTTCCAACAACATATCAGATTCTTCCTCCCAGAATCAATTAAAAAGATGCCACCAGCAAAAGAAGCCAGTCGATGACAGACCCACATCTGAAGAAGACACTACTCTGCAGCATTATTATTTTGCCGTTGTTTTTTTGGTCAACCACTTATACAGTGGTATAAAGTGGATCACTTTATACAGTTTACCATCCAGTGCCCCAACTCTTTACAGTAGTTCTTTATGTTTCTTACAGTGGTGTGGTTGGCAAGATTAATTACTGGGATGTGTCAGAATCAGTGGACCTCACAGCGGTTGTAGCTGCACGAACAACAGATCCATGTTTTCCTCCCAGAACCACATAAAAAGACATCACTACCAGAAGAAGCCATTTTAGATTTTACTCTGTAGTGGTAGCTGCCATTTCCAATCATTTTGTCATTGTTTTTTATTTGGACAACCTTTCTTCAAGTTACACAGGGTTCACTCTTTACAGTAGTTCTTCTTCTTGTGTTTCTTACACCAGCTTGTTGTTTATATTCCACTCCAGACCTTTTAAATATGTTAAAAATAGGAGCACCCTTCAGACTGACCTTTGAGGGACACCACTCTTAACATCACCCGATTCTGATGAGATCCCTCAAACCATCATCCTCTTCTTCCTGCATTTTAGCCAATATTGAACCCATCTACTCACTGTACCCTGAACTCGCATTGTTTTAGTTTGATGCCCAACCTCTCATGTGGGACCTCAGAAATAAATCCTAGAAGATTCTAAATCAGTGTTTCTCAACCATTGGGTCATCACTGGCCCCTGCTGATAGGTCATGGGTTGGTGTTGTTTGTAAATGTAGTGGGCCAAGGTGTGTAGCAAAAAGGTCAACTCCAATCCACCTTTGATGATCACATTCAAATTTACCAAAGATGAATCCCCTCCACTGTGTCACGAAAACCCTTACTTGGGAAAAAGTAGGTTGCGACGTCAAAAAGGTTGAGAAACACTGAACTAGTGACTAAGGCCATGAAGAATAAGCAGGAGGCCAGTTCAATGCCTTAAAGCCTGTAAGTGGCGTCAAAAATGAGCCATGTGATATGTATGAACCTGTTGTCCAAAAGAGATAGTAGAAATCCTGAAAGTTGTCCTGAAGACGGAGGCTGCTTCAGTCTCAGGGTTGCAAGAATGCCAGGCACTGCACCATGCTGCTTCATGTTGAATTGCTCCCTTTGAGCTCTGACCCATCCTATCCCATTTCCATAAGATCTATGAATGTAAGCGTATCAAGGGGGATTAAAGACTATTGCAGGCAGTTAAGTGCTAACCCAAACAATACCAGAAGCTCTCTCCCTTTCCCTTTTTCACTTGTATTACTCTTTGCTTTTCTGCAGCTCATCCTCACACTGCTGAATGATCACTTCTACCTTCTATTGTCAACAACTGAGGACACTTTCAAGGTCTCCCTTTTTAAAGCCTTCATGGAGTTAATGCTTGGTTCAACAATCACTCTTAAACAACCCTGACCATCTGGTCATCATGCTTCTTGGTGGCTTCTGAGGATATTAGTCATTTGATCCTAATTATGCCATTTAAAACAGCAACTACTCAGAACTATTCCTGTGCTGTCTGCTTCTACCATGCAGTCCATATCTGTCCACAACTCTGCACCAGGACATCTATGCTTTCAAAACTGATGAAAGATCATATGCGATATGAACCACCTCTTCAATGCTAACACTATTCAACAGTCCAGGATGACGGCCCTGTTTTCTTCCAAAAGCAGAATGAGGTCATATACAGTACTCACCACTCCCATCCTTGACTTGAAATTCCTTGGCCACATGTCCTCATCCTGGCCCAACCAATTCCCTGGCCTGAGAGCCACAAATTTGAAACCACTAAGGGATATTCCTTTTCTAGAAATCTTACCTTCCATTTCTTCTCTGTCCTGATGTGGTCCCATTCCTCATTCCAACAAAGAAAAAACATAAGGTGGGATGCATTATTAAAAGCTACTTGAACCAAGCAATAACTGAGATAACTGCCATCTCTCTCGTATCCTTTTTTATTAATTAACTCAAGTAGAAAGTTTATAACCTAAATGTAAAACACTTCAAGTAAATTCCATATGTCTTTCTTTTATTGCCTAGCCATGTTACAGTCAGTCCACTGTGACAACACGCTCTCCCCTCACTGTAAATGAGGCCCTAAAGCGTGTCGGCTACGGCACCACAGCGGCTCTTGCCACGAGAATCTGAGTCACAAAGGATTACTATGGTGACCCTTTCTGTTTAGGGTTAAAATAAATTTTTTGTGTCTTATGTTGCTAATCCTCCTGTTTTGTGGTTTTCTTTCAGAACAGTATTATCCATGCAGGCATGCAAGCAGAGCTGGAGAAATCTTCAGTGTTTTAGAAATAGAAGTAAGGTGACTTAAAGCAGGGCACATAAGTGTTCAGAATAAAAAGAGACTGCAGAACTAACACGATTTTAATAAGAAACAAATTGTCCTTTAAACATCCTGTGAAAAAGTGTTGTTGTGTTTATTTTCCCATGCTACAGTAATGAAGTGTGTATGCCTCAAGCAATTAGCAGCAGGGACTTGACGAGCTCAATCCTTATTTATACTAAAAGTAAAGTGTACAACATCCCAGAGAGTTCAGCTTCCCTCATTAGCAAACTTTTAGATAAGCTGCACAATCTGCTGCTGGAACTCAAATTTCTTTAATGGCCCCATTACTTCCAATTACCAGACAGCCAATCTGCTGGTAAATGTATGAGGGAAGAAGAATCTTAAGTAGTTTAGGCTATAAGCCAGTAATAAAATTACTAGCAAGAAAGGACATTTTAGAAGAAAGATGCAAGATGCAGTGCCCTCCATTATGTTTGGGACATAAGACATATTTTTCCTTGATTTAGTCCTCTGCTCCACAGTTTAAATATACAAATAGAACTATTCCGATATAATTAAAGTACACATTACAGACTTTTATTTATAAGGGTACATACATACATTTAAGCGTACATACATACATTTTGGTCACAGCATGTAGAAATGACAACATCCATATTACTAACCGAGAATGGTAAACCGGATGGACGCAGGGACATCCGGCCATGGGCCGTGGACGCAAAAGATGTACTGCGCAGGCGCCCCCACAAAACCCCTCTTCCAAGCAACGGAAACCGGATGCAAAGCAACGTAAAATAAGAAATGAGGCGCCCATAGCACACAGAAAAAAGGAGTCAGACGCCGGCGCCGCACACAGCGCCGCACGAAACCCATGGCACACGAAACGGAACACACACAAAGAAGAGAATTGAGACCCACGACACACAAACACCCCCTCCACTAACAGAGATAAAATAAAGTGAGGCAACGCCCCCTAGCACACAAAAAAAAAAAGAAGTCAGACGCGAGCGCCACACAAACCCATTGGACACGAAACGGGACAGACTACGGACATAGCACACGAAACATACACAAAAAGGAGGATTCGGACCCACGACCACACTAACATAAATAAGAAATGAGACACAAAGCCCCATTACTGAACGAATCGTCCGTATTAAACATACGTCATCTGAACACATTCAAATTATGCAGCATAGGTCGATCTCATTACACTGATGCACTATTAACCGTTCAACCACAGAAAAGGCTCCATATTAACAGTGAGTGCGATCCTCCTTATTACTTATCCATATTTCTAACGCTGAAGAACAAACAAGTCATGAATTCACGATCATGGGTACAAAACGATACGGCTCGAGTAACAGGATCAAACACACGAACCCGCATGAAAAAAAACAATACATGTCGGTCGACTAACCGACATACAAAAACGGGCAAGGCTCAATACAAACAATGAACGCCGTAAACTGCTACGGGCTTCTCACACAGCACAGGCAAATCGATTACAACTCGAACTGCATTAGATCCTACAATAGTTCATTTGCTTTTGCATATAATGGCATCCAGTCACTTACTCAACACCATTGATAAACTTCTACAAACGTTGATGAATAATAATATTCCCTTTGGAGGAAAGGTATTTTTATTAGGAGGAGATTTTACACAGTGCTTAGCTATTGTTCCACATGCCATGCGCTCGGCTATTCTTCGGTCCACCTTAAAATACGCAGACAATTGGCATTGCTTTCAAAAGAGTTACGGAGATATTTGGAACAGCAATCTCATTACACCAAATACCCCTTTTAACACAACGAACTATATTATGTCCAAAAAATATTAATGTTGATCACATTAATAACCAGGTCATTTCATTACTTCCTGGAGTGGCACAGCTCTTTCTAAGCTCTGACAAAGTTGACTCTGATGACGACAATGACCATCTTAATTTCCCCTTAGAATATTTGAACACTATTAACCCAGCCGGATTACCACAACACAATCTTAGCCTTAAAAACGGAACAATAATCATGCTATTAAGAAACCTTAACACTAAACAGGGTTTATACGATGGTACACGTTTAGTCGTCAACACCATGCCACACAATGTTATTGAAGCAAAACTTCTTACAGAATCACATGCTAACAATACTGTTCTCATTCCTAGAATTGACCTTACAAGTTCTGACCTGGAATTACCTTTTACACTTAAACGGCGACAGTTCCCCATTAAACCTGCCTTGACCATGACCATCAACAAATCACAAGGACAAACCATAGACAAAGTTAGCATCTACCTCTCTGAGCCCGTTTTTGGACATGGACAACTTTATTTGCTTCCTATATGCATCATCTACACCTTCACACTATGCTATATCTCATTCATACATCACGCTCTTTCTAATTTCACAACACCAGGGGTTGGCAAGTGAAGCGAGCAGGGGGCGGAGCCCCCTAGTTTTTTATATATGGGCCGTACATTTCAAGGCACCATAATGTTGGGGACAATTGATATCACAGGTGTTTGTGATTCCCCAGCTGGGTTTCATGGCTTCATAAGATACTCAGGCTTGCTTCTAGCCTTTGGTGTCTGTTCAACATGAGGACAAGAGCTGTGCCAGTAAAAAATAAAGAAGGCATTACAAGGCTGAAAAACAAGAACAAAACCATTAGAGATATTGGTAAAAACCTTAGGATTACCTAAATCAACTGTCTGGAATATCATTAAGAAGAAATAACATATTGGTAAGCTCAGTAGTCGCAAAAGGGACTGTTAAGCCAAGGAAGACCTCCAGTGCTGATGATAAGAGAAACCACACTACGGTTAAGAAAAAGACCCAAACGCCCATCCGGCGGATCAGAAGCAGTCTTCAGGAGGCAGATGTGCATGTGTCAGAGATGACTATCTGCAGAAGATTTCAATAACAGAAATACAGAGGCCACACAGAAAAATGCAAACCATTAGTTAGCCACAAAAACAGGACGGCCAGATTACAGTTTGTAAAAACGTACTTAAAAGCTCCTGAAGAATTCTGGAAAAAGGTCTTGTGGACAAAGGCCAAGATGAACCTGTAGGACCCACAACCTGGGATTAATGGAAGACTGCACCTGTTGGTGGGCATCTCCTCATGCTGCAAGGTCTTGATGCTATAAGCTGAGGAGATGCCAGATTTTAAAGCGAGGCATTGGGGCTTGTGTCTGTTTTTAACCTCATTTTTATCAGAGTATTTATTTGTATTTTATGGATTATTTATTTATTGACTGCTTTTTGAAGAATTTGCACACTACACACTAAACTTTTGACACTGATCATTTTTGTTTGGATTTTAATAAAAGCACTGAACACTTTTGCACCAACCTCTTGCTGATTGTGTGTGTTCTTATTTTCCTGGCTCATCTCAGTTCATGACTATTGACAGATCCGAATTCAAGAGGCTCCTGGAAACAACCAGGGAGCACGGAGCTGACCCGGACCATCACAGACCATCCACAAAACACATGGAGTATAACAAAGGCAGCTTATGTACCATAGACAAAACTAAAAATAAAGAATGGTGCACATAAACAACAATAATCAAAAATGTAAAAAAAAACACAGACATAAAATATGAATTTGAACCCCAACCAGGGGAGGAACCATGGCTGAGACATGACAGGTAGGCCTCAAAAGAAGTATCAGAGGAACATTTCACAGTGGTCTCAACAGAAAGTGTAAGCCTCACCCATCTAAACTAGCCTGACTCCAAACTCAAGAAGCAATTTTCATGGACTGCACAAGCTCAAATGAAAATGAGGAAGATTTTATAAATTCAAAAACCCAGAAAGGAAGAGAGAAACCATGAAACCTCTGGCCCGTAAGAACTAAAATAATGTTTCTTTATAATTAAAAAGATTATTTAAAACCCGAAAAAAGATGCTTTCCTACAAGAGGCAATCCCAAAAGGCAAACGAAAACAAGTCAACTATGGATCAATGAATAACCAGAAACAAAAGCAAAAAGTAAAAAAAAAAAAAACAAAATCAGAAAGGGGATCCAACAATGGGGAGTCAAACAACAATGAGCAATGCCCCCAAGTCTGTTGACTCTTAAACAAAACAGACAGCGCATTGGGAACAATTTTAAGACTCAGCACAAAGAGCATAACTAGAACAAATATCAGCTTCTTCTTCTTCTTCTTCTTCTTCTTCTTTCAGCTGCTCCCGTTAGAGGTCGCGACAACGGATCATCTTCTTCCATATCTTTCTGTCCTCTGCATCTTGTTCTGTTACACCCATCACCTGCATGTCCTCTCTCACCACATCCATAAACCTTCACTTAGGCCTTCCTCTTTTCCTCTTCCCTGGTAGCTCTATCCTTAGCAACCTTCTCCCAATATACCCAGCATCTCTCCTCTGCACATGTCCAAACCAACGCAATCTCGCCTCTCTGACTTTGTCTCCCAACTGTCCAACTTGAGCTGGGCCTCTAATGTACTCCTCTCTAATTCTGTCCATCCTTGTCACACCCAGTGCAAATCTTAGCATCTATAACTCTGCTACCTCCAGCTCTGTCTCCTGCTTTCTGGTCAGTGCCACCGTGTCCAACCCATATAACATAGCTGATCTCACTACCGTCCTGTAGACCTTCCCTTTCACTCTTGCTGATACCCGTCAGTCACAAATTACTCCTGACACTCTTCTCCACTCATTCCACCCTGCCTGCACTCTCTTTTTCACCTCTCTTCCACAATCCCCATTACACTGTACTGTTGATGCCAAGTATTTAAACTCATCCACCTTCGCCAACTGTACTCCCTGCATCCTCACCATTCCTCTGACCTCCGTCTCATTTACACACATGTATTCTGTCTTATTCCTACTGACCTTCATTCCTCTCCTCTCCAGAGCTTATCTCCACCTCTCCAGGGTCTCCTCAACCTGCTCCCTACTATCGCTACAGATCACAGTGTCATCAGTAAGCATCATAGTCCACTGGGACTCCTGTCTAATCTCATCTGTCAACCTGTCCATCACCATTGCAAATAAGAAAGAGCTCAGAGCCGATCCCTGATGTAATCCCACCTCCAACTTGAATGTATCCGTCACTCCTACCACAGACCTCACCACGGTCACACTTCCCTCGTACATATCCTGTACAACTCTTACATACTTCTCTGCCACTCCCGACTTCCTCATACAATACCACAGCTCCTCATGAGGCACAATGTCATATGCTTTCTCCAGGTCCACAAAGACACAATCCAACTCCTTCTGGACTTCTCTAAACTTCTCCATCAACATCCTCAGAGCAAACATTGCATCTACAGTATGGTGCTCTTTCTTGACCTGAAACCATACTGCTGATCACTAATCATCACCTCACTTTTTAACCTAGCTTCCACTACTTTTCCCATAACTTCATGCTATGGCTCATCAATTTTATTCCCCTGTAGTTACTGCAGTCCTGAACATCCCCCTTATTCTTAAATATCGGCACCAGTACACTTCTTCTCCACTCCTCAGGCATCCTCTCACTTTTCAAGATTCCATTAAACAATCTGGTTAAAAACTCCAATGCCATCTCTCCTAAACACCTTCATGCTTCCAAATGTATGTTATCTGGACCAATGGCCTTTCCATTTTTCATCCTCTTCATAGCTGTCCTTACTTCCTCCTTGCTAATCTGTTGCACTTCCTGATTCACTATTTCCACATCATCCAACCTCTTCTCTCTCCCATTCTCTTCATTCATCAGCCTCTCAAAGTACTCTTTAAATCTGCTCAACACACTCTCCTCGCTTGTGAGTACATTTCCATCTTTATCCTTTATCACCCTAACCTGCTGCACATCTTTCCCATCTCGGTCCTTCTGTCTAGCCAATCGGTACAGGTCCTTTTCTCCTTCCTTAGTGTCCAGCCTCTCATACAACTCATCATACGCCTTTTCTTTAGTCTTTGCCACCTCTCTCTTCACCTTGCGCCTTATCTCCTTGTAGTCTTGTCTACTTTCTGCATCTCTCTGACTATCCCACTTCTTCTTTGCCATCCTCTTGCTTGATCGACCTTCTCCCAACATCTCAGTCCTGCACCTCTCTCTTGTCAAGCCCTTTTCCTTCAGATCTTCTTTTACTTTATCCATCCATCTCCGCTTTGGCCTCACTCACTTTCTCTTCCACTGTATATAATAGAGTAGAAAATTCAATGCCTCAGCGACTATATTGAAACCAGAAGATCGATTAAACAGGGCAGCTTCTTAGTGACTAAGGTGATGGTGGCATACTCAGTAATTGTATTGGGCTCAATGAAAGAGCTAAAGGAAGGACATTTACTAATATAGGCCGGCACAGAATGATCACGGGAGATGTTTTGCTTTGACTATTTTGTACATAATTAATACATTTGGTTTTAAGGTATATGGACAATGCATACTAAAAAGTCAGTTAATGTCTACTTATATTGGAATATTTTGGTTTTCTTGTATCCATTGCCAAATATGATTGTTATTGTTGTAGCAGCTATACATAATAATATTTTCTTAAAGGTTCTAATTTCTTAGGTTCATTTTTACTGTTAGTTCTTTAATTAAGTATACATTTTAGGCCATCCATAGAAAACCAAGCTCTTCTCTGACACTAAATAACCTATGGCGCTATGCAAGTTTGTGATTTTTGCATTATGCTGTGATGCCTTCATGGGAATATCTTGTCTATTATTGATATACCAGTAATGGCACACTGCACAATAACGTGCAGTGAATACACTTGACTTGAGCATTCATAGTTTTCATACTCTTTCTCTGTCCATTTAGCATTCGTTTGCTCAGAGGTTGATGCACTTGCTGCTTCCTGAGCAGCTCTTCTTTACTCCACCCTAGCGGACGGCTTCTTCTCTTCTTTCGTCTGCATCTTTTCAGTTAAAACTGATTAAGTCAGAGTTTGTGTTGCAATTACTTAGTACGTTTTCCTTCATTTTTCACTTAAGCTGGCACTTAAGTCTTTAATCTGCCTCAAGAATGATTTAAGATATGAAGAGGTAGGGGAGTGATGGCGAAGGTGGTAGGGATGAGAACGGCGCCTGTACGCATGCGCCCCTGTTGGCCGCTGCCGAGAGTTGACTCTACAATAAAATAAAATAAAAATAAAAAGAGGAATAACCTTGGAGGTCAATCATCACCCCGAAAGCAGATAGTAGACGTCACGTATTATATGTGTACCAAATTTCAGGTCAATAGGTCAAATAGTTTGCGAGCTACAGGTGATTTAAAATCCTGGACAGACAAAAGGACAGTCACGGTAGTGTATTATATATAGAGATCTGTTTTTATATGTTATTGTACACTGGTCTACTGTGAATTATTGTCCAGTCTAACCATTAGGACCCATCCATTCACTTCCAAGAAAAGTGCTGATGGAATCAACCAACTCAGCTTAAATAAAAATTGTCATGTTTCCACTGAGATGATTTGTCATTTTGATGTGTGAGATATACTCACATTTCTCACTCTCTCTTTGTGAATATTTTGCCCACTCTAAACACCATTTAGCACATTACATCCATTCCTTTCTCATTTCGAATATGCTTTCTCTTAAAATTAATTCTCCTGAAAATTATGAACTCATTTTTACACAAAATGCTGGGCACGGTCAGTGTGCAAAAAAAAAATGACTTCCTCTGACTTTTTTCTGCATTTGTTGGTCTGTGTTTGCTTCTCCTTGGTTGTTTGTCCACTATACAGTGCCCCTAAGGCTATTGTACAGTAGATCACAGATTTTACAAGAAATCTTTTTCGCAAAGAATGCACAACAAGAATAAGGACAATAAGGACTGCAGAGTTCAAAATCAGTAGGGAATCAAACACTAATTGAAGAAATTAAAATGCAAGAAGGGTTTTGGATTCTGAGTAGTCAGATCAGGAAGTGAACCAAGAATGACCCTTTTAATCCTGATGAGTAACGACTGACACAACGTCTGAAGACACAGCCCTTACTAGGCAAAACCTCACAATTCAGCACAGCTGAACAAAAAACAAAATGGTGGTAGAAAATGGTCCAAATCGAAAGTGAACTATAAAATAAACAATTGAATCGAAAAAACGATTTAAATAGATTCCTCTGTGTCATAAACTCTTATAAAGATATGCAGGTCAATATTAGAGCCAGAAAATAACCTGGCAATAATTTACAAAAAGTTCCAGGATCCTAATAGCCTCTGTACATACAGTACATAAGAACTTTGATAAAGGAAAGGAGATCATTCAGTCCATCAAGCCAGTTGGTTTAGTTAATAGCTAAGCTGTCCCAATGTCTCATCCAGCTTCTTTGTAAAGGTTACCAAGGTTTCTGCTTCAACTACATGTCTCAGTAGTTTCTTCCAAAGTCCCACAGCTCTTTGCATAGTGAAGTGCTTCCTGGCTTCAGTTTTAAATGCACTTTCTGTATTCAGGATTCATGCGTTTTGACCAGTCCAGTCCTGTTCATGCATGACTTAGCTTTTCATTTTAGCCAGGGACTAGATCAGATTTTACAATCTGCCAACTGCACGCAACAGCCAGTTGAGTCCTAAATATACCCCACACAAGAACTAGTTCATCAAGCTTCCTTACAATCAGGCTGAACATTATTCTTTTAAAAATTAAAATAAAATAGTATTGTTCAAGCTGATTTACTGAAGATACTACAAATAAATATCACAATATATGCTAGATCTTGTCAGTTTTTACTCTCCAATACACCACATCACATAAATTTTAATCTCAGCTGCTAAAAGGCTGAATATTTTGTTCTACTAGATAAGAAAAGGAGAACACTTAGTCTTTAACCACAAGTAAATATTTGCTCAACACTGCAAAATGTAGTACACTGAACATTATTTAGTAGACAAAACACTTTGTGCCAACAGCTAATTGTGATTTGACACCCATCATATAATGGTCACTGCTGTACACTCACATACAATTTGCATATTCATTTTATTTTTGCTGTACTCTTTAAAAATCACTGTATTTGGTGTAACTTCTGTTTATATTGGACTGTTGTTAATATTTGTAATCTACTGTAACACTGAAATGTTTCCTTAGTACAGTACTAATGATGAACATCTATCTATCTATCTATCTATCTATCTATCTATCTATCTATCTATCTATCTATCTATCTATATATTGTGGCAGACAGCTGGGACCCATGCCCGGCAGGGATGCCCCTGCTGCATCTGTTCTGGGAGAGCAACCATGGGCAGCTCAATACCTTCCCCGGGACGCTTGGTGGCAGCCTCCCTGGCAGACAGTGATCCCCCAACCTGTCGCATGGTTCCATGGGAGATGGAGTCCTCCACAGCCTGGTTGGGGGGCTCGGATGGCCGCTAGGGGGAGCTGCATGTAGTCAGCAGCCTGGCTGGTCAAATCTTCAGCCCCACCCGGAAGTGCAATTAGGACCAGGTGGTCAAGCACCTGGAACACTTCCGGGTGGGGTATAAAAGGGGCCAGCTACCACCACTCAGAGAGCCAGAGTCAGGAGGAGGAGGACTATGCTTGCGGAGGAGTGGTGGTAAAAGAGAGGTTGTTGCTGTGTTGGACTTGTGCTTTGTGGGACTGTGTTGTGGCTGGAGGGATTACAGGGAAGACGTGCCCTCCAGCTGAAGAAAAATAAAAGTCTGATGGCTTCATACGTGCCTCTGTGTCCTTCTGTGTCGGATCAGGCGCCTATATAGCGCCTTGTTACACTATCTATCTATCTATCTATCTATCTATCTATCTATCTATCTATCTATCTATCTATCTATCTATCTATCTATCTATCTATCTATCTATCTATCTATCTATCTATCTATCTATCTATTGTGATAGACAGCCTGACCACAGACAGACAGACACCAGATGTCAAATGCCACACACGCTTTATTAAACTATCTACACAAATGAAACAGTCCTGCACCACACACAGTGCTCCAGCACCAAACACCCTCCAATACGGGCCTTTAAATGTCCATGGGCCGCCTCTCTTCCTCCTGTCGCTGGAGCTTTGTCCACCTCCAGCTCCCGAATCTAGCTCTTTGACTGTAGGAAAGCGGCCCCCTTTATAGTCACCCGGACATGCTCCAGGTGCTCGTTGACATTCTTCCGGCGGCAGTTTCTGGTGTGGCAGAAGTGGCGCATGAGCACCCGGAAGCACTCCGGGCGTTGCTGGAAGGTAATTCCTCCACCTTCCCGGGTGTAGCGGAAGTGTCGATCTTCCTGGGTTTTATGAGGTGTGGGGCGCCTCCTGGTGGTAGCCACAGGCCCCCACGGGTTTGAGCCTCCCTGCTACTTCCCTGTGGTCCCCTTGCTATCCAGGGTGGTTGCCCCCTCGTGGCCCGGGGGACGTATAGATCTCATTCCAGGCATCCCGGCTGGGTCTTCCCCCCAGCCTCCTGCCACACTATCTATGATATAGTGCCTTTCATATCTATCTATCTATCTATCTATCTATCTATCTATCTATCTATCTATCTATCTATCTATCTATCTATCTATCTATCTATCTATCTATCTATCTATCTATCTTGATACATTTTTAAAGCAAAGTAAAAAAAAGCATGTGCCCTGAGATCCCCTGTTATTGCAAATGTTAATATTGAATGTTTTGTAAAATATCAGATTAGAAAAAGAGCACCTGAGTGAGCACATTCACACATTTTTTAACTTCTTTCATTTATTATACACAAAATATTATTCAGTATCAATATGCACTGTTTGAAAATGTAATTTGCCCCTAGTATTCAGGACCCAATTAAAGGGGTAATTAGAGTCACCAGATTGAATGTGCCAGACTTCATTACAGCAAACTCTGCTCCATATAAACTTCACTCATTTTGACCCTTACCATCACAGTGAAGTTGCCAGTGCAATGCTTCAACAAGCATATACTGTAAGGCCAAGATCAAAGGAAAATCTCAAAGAGATCAGAAAAAAAAAAGTTGTTGATATCTATCGGTTTGGAAAAGGCTACAAAGGCAAATTAAACGTTGAACCACCTGATTTCCACATCGCATTTCTTATGTTCAAAGAAAAGCATACAGGGAGGAATTAGCTCAGGATTTCCTTTGTACGGCTAACCAAGTGGGTAAAGGATAACTTATGACTGACTCCTTCTATAGTTTCACAGTAACTTTATTCACCAGCCAGTAGTAGAAATAAAACCCTGTTTTAGATCTCCGAAAAAGTGTTATTATTATATCTGTGACCTTTTTATATTTTAAATGAGCAAAATTACAGTTGCATTTATTTGTACAGAAAGATTAATGAATGTATATGAAATGCACTGCAAATTTTATGAAATATTTTAAGAGGATATTGTGGCCGGGTGCAGGAATGACAGTTTGGAGTAACAGACGAATTTTGGGACACCAACCAGGTTGTACTGTTTAGTGTTTGGTCCAAAACAAAAAAAAAAAACACCACATCTTTGGGTGACAAAGCTAAAATAGCCTCTTCAGCATAATTATTAATATTCAGCTCTTAGACTGTCACAATAAGGGTTGATCACAGAAGCCCCCTCCAGCAAGTCGCTCATTGTGGAAATGATGCCTTCTGGGCCATCAGGCTTCTTATGGTGCACAAATCCAAAGGGGCAGGGCTAAGTGCCCTCACTGGGCGGCTTCTCTGTGCTGAGGGGAGAGAAGGAGAAGGGAAAGTTAGCGACCCGGTGGTTTATCACACACCTCAATCGAGCCTGTGAGGAGATCCACCGACGTGCATGTGTGACAATATGTATTTAACATTTAATCCTGATTACAGTGCTTTGAGTACTAATACAGGAACTGTGTAATAATAGCATGACATATTATACCAGATCTATTATCAGCTATAGTTAATATTTAAAACTGCTGAATTACCTCAGATATATATAATTTACCATACTTAAAAAAGAAAAAGAGGCTATTGAAGAGTGTTGATACTGATAATAAGAACACTTTTAAATGTACTGTATGTCCTTATGGCTGTCCTGCTTCTTTTATTCAGTGAGCTAGAGGAGATGTGAAGGTCTCCTCAGCATCCTTGAGAGTGTAAACATGAAAGTTTGACCTCAGATGGTCAGGTTCATCCTAGCTGGATATGAAGGTCATAAAGTATTCCTGGCTTACAATATTAATCACTAGTGATAAGTGAAACGGCAGACTTGTTTTCACAGACAGTTATGTGAAATTGCCCGTATAATTTATTTCACAATTGAAAAATATGAGTTTTTTTTTTTTTAGGGTGGCAAGCAAGTGATATTGCTTGCTCGGGGTTATCCCGCAGCTGAAACTGCTGCCTTTTTCCTTGATTGCTCTCCAAGACCACCTGGATCTGCCAGGGCTTCTTCTATGCAGTTTTGCACACCCTCATCTGCTTTGTGTACCGCCTGCCTGCCCATTCATGCCACCTTTCCTCATTTGGAGTCAGAGCTAATACCATGTGCTCCCCACAACTCCATAACCTGATCCAAGCTTAAAAAATCCACCAATGAGTAATAGATGCATTTTTGCAGTACCTAAAGTCAAGGGTTACCCTGAGCTCTTTCTACAGTCAAATACCAGACCAATGACATTGCCAGTCACTCTTTTTACTGCCAATTTATACAACACTGACTGCATCATTTCACTTTTTAATTTGTTCTCAAAGTATCCACACAGAAGAATACCTTAAAAGTTTGAAAAAATGTAAGTGTTCCCCTTCAAAGGTGAGTGCTATGCAACCTCTAACTGTGGATCATGTCAAATTTATTAAAGGTAGTTTCTGAACCTCATTGCATCTATCCATCCATCCATCCATTTTCCAACCCGCTGAATCTGAACACAGGGTCACGGGGGTCTGCTGGAGCCAATCCCAGCCAACACAGGGCACAAGGCAGGAACCAATCCCGGGCAGGGTGCCAACACACACTAGGGCCAATTTAGAATTGCCAATCCGCCTAACCTGCATGTCTTTGGACTGTGGGAGGAAACCGGAGCGCCCGGAGGAAACCCACGCAGACACGGGGAGAACATGCAAACTCCATGCGAACCCAGGTCTCCCAACTGTGAGGCAGCAGCGCTACCCACTGCGCCACCGTGCCACCTCATTGCATCTAAGTGTGTCAAATTAAAAAAAAGACTGTGCTCTGCAATGCGTCAGGAAAAAGTGAACCAGTCCTTACTCTGATATCAACCAAGACAGAAATTTTAAGGAGCTTGAATTTCAAGGAAATTACTCAAAACATTTTGGCCAAGAAAACTGAATAAAAGAAATATAAATGTATTTTTTTTTAAAAGTCACATAGGTTGTAACAGTAGTGCAGCATTTTCTCCCCTTCCATAGTTTATAGGTGTGATGGCTCAGTGACTAAGGATCTGTGCTGGTATTGGAAGGTTGCCAGAAGGGATACTATTCCGTTGGACCTCTGAGCAAGGCCCTTAACCTAAAATTTTTATCCAGGAGTGCTGTACAATGGCTGACCCTGCTGTCTGTCCCTCAAAAGGCTATGCAAAAATACAATTTCCCTTTGGGGATTAACAAAGTATAGCAAATCAAAATTATTTTCACATTTACAGAGTACAGCCTGCGGTGGACTTGCGCCCTGCCCAGGGTTTGTTCCTGCCTTGCGCCCTGTGTTGACTGGGATTGGCTCCAGCAGACCCCCGTGACCCTGTGTTAGGATACAGCAGGTTGGGTAATGACAGAGTACAGCGAAGTTCGTACTCTCCAACACGGTGATTAGTGACTATAACTATCTTAACACAAATTGTCTCTCTTCCTTACCTGAACAATCTCAAAATACATTTGCCATAATCTAGCAGCAACAAAGCATATTTACTTCATGTAGACCTGGATATGTTGTTCTAGCTTTGGTTCCACTGATTGTTTATGTCACAAATCCATGTTAGGAGTGACACCTCCTTTGGTTTACATGCTTTGTCCCATGTGTGTAATATGTCACTTGAAAGACAACTGAAATTGTGATCTGTTACTTCACATTGGTGGATTTTATAATGAAGAACCCCAAGTAGACCCATAGCCCCAGGGGCCATGACCAAGTTAAATCATCTCGGAGTATCATGACAGTGAGGTGACACGGTTGTGTTCCTTCCACATGATATAAAGGAAATGTGCATTCTCTTATCAGAATGCCTGGTTGTATAATTACAAATATTATGGGGATGCGAAAACCAAAAAAAATGGTTTCAATTCAGTTACTAAAGTATGAAGACAAATATGTCAAGGAACATGGTCTATACATAAGGAAAGAATTGAGCATCAAGTCCTGTCCTGAAATATGTGAAGCCTTGAGTAGAAGAAAGTATTTTGCCTTATTGACTGTAAGATATTTAAAAGGGAAGGCTGTTAAATATTGTAAGTAAAGCCATTGCAGACATGCATTTGAGGAGCAGATGGAGCTAAAACAGCAAATCGAGGCAGATGGACACACTGATGCAAATATAATGTGGAATTAAGAAAAGGTGCTTTCTTTCTTTCTTTCTTTCTTTCTTTCTTTCTTTCTTTCTTTCTTTCTTTCTTTCTTTCTTTCTAAATACTATCAATACATATGCTTAAACATTCATTCCTAATATTGTACACGTCTTCTGGTCTTTCTTTAGTTAAAAAGCACCCAGCATGCATTTACCCCCCCAACCCTCTCCCACCTCCTGCGGCCTAACATCTCCACCCCATAGTAGGATCCAATGCCTGTTTAAAAAGATCAAGTGGAAATTTCACCCTGGCTTTGTCCTGTATCCCCCCACTAGCATGACCCCCTCCCAGTGTTAGATGTAAGGTAGGCCTGGGTCTCAGAAGGGGCAGGTCAGCTGTCTATTTATAAAGCGGCTGCTCAGCTCCTCACTGATTGGCCTGACCCTGTCCAGTCTTTTCAGAAACACTAGCACCAGATGTGGCCATCAGTCACCATCTGATCTCCGTTAAAGCTGGTGAGGCTATTCAATTACTAGATAAATGAAGCCATTTCTCGGCATGTATATGAAAGGGAACTGAAAGGAGTGGGAGGGAGTATCGTGGCTATGAACTTAATTACTGTAGTTGCCCTTTTTTCCCTCCAACAGATTGTCATGTCATTTTAGGACCTTATTATTTCAAAGCAGATGACAGAATATTTGATTATAATATTGCTTTAATCGTCCTAAGCCATAACCAATGGAAATATCGCTCAAATGAAAAACATCTGTAAGACATATAACAGGTGCTGTTTTGAAATAGATACATTGCCATTACCATTAGAACCTATAGGCACAGAACTCTGCAACGGTAATTCTTCCACCGGCCTCCTGGGAATTGCATGATGAGGCAGCTGTTGGGCACGGCTTATTAGCTTCCAGTCACTGATGTCCCAAATGGAAACTGTCGCACTTGAATAATGCAACATTTATGCTGAAAAGTGTTTATTGTTTGAATATGTGCTGTACCCTTTTATCAGGATCATAAGGGGGCTATTTCATAGAGGAATAAAAACAACACTTAAAGCATGATGGTCAGATTAAATGCACTCACATGTACTGCAGCTCTTTAATTACAAACAGCTTTGTATTTTTTATGAATTTTTGCAGTTTATAGAAAAATCCAAATACCTCCAAAACTAGTTATGGAAACTTATGACACAGATCTAGAAATGTGACAGATGAAGAATCAATAAATGCTATTTGATAAGCATGAACAGGCCACTTATTACAAATATATCTTTCCTTCCAGAGCTAAATAAGAGGTAGTAATAAACCTCCAATCAATAAGCCTCCCGGTACATAAGCTCTCTAAACTATTGCCATAGTGATATTGACTGCTACATCATCGAGCAGCATGTGATATTCTTCATCGCTGGATTTGCTCCTCTATAGTTTAATGTAGCAGTAGTAGCGAAAGTGTCACAATGTTCAAAGAGTGCTGAAATTCTTACTTTCATGTCTGATTAAGCAACACATTGCTGCTCTCCAGTGCCATGGCAAGCAAGAATAAATCAAATTTAGTCTTTCATTTTGTATGCACATATATTTGTTAAGTGGCTGATTTTGTCATGTGTTGAACCCTTTCTTAATTTTCGTTGCAGTTTTATTCCTTCCTTTATTTACTTAATCGTTCTTTATTTTATATAACACCTTTTCCAGTAATTACAGTTAAAATGTGTTTCACAAGGCAGAACAAGATAAGAGAGCATATGGCCACAATGGTCAGTACAATTTAGTAAATAATTCAAAAGTACATACCAAATGGAAGAAATGCAAAGCTCGGAAAATGTCATGAAATCAAAATAAAATCAACAGAAAGCAATTAGGAATCAATAAACTGTATAGCTATAGAGAGAAGTTAGCATTACTAATACTGTGATTTGTAATGTGATTCTACATAGTGCTCCCTGGGAAAGTGAATTTATATATTCTCTTATGTGTTAATATATACGAGGGGCGTTCAATTATAAACAGGAATTTTCATGCACTGTTCTTATAAAGAGTGCGTAGTAGATGTGACTCCTTGGACAAACACTTGCATGTTTGAACTTGTGTTTTAGTAGTGCTAGCCGCTCTTTCCTCCTTTCCTGTCAGTTGTAATGTCGGAGAAGGAGGTATACAGTAGTGTTGCACAGCGAATTACTTTAAAATTGTTGACAAATGAAGGAGTCATTCCATGTCAGATTTATTCGAAACTTAAAAATTTGTTTGGGGATGATTGTCTCTCTCGGTCTAGAGTGCATGATTGGTGCAAATCGTTCAGAGAGAGACTATCATATCTTCGGCCCACTTAAGGAATTTTTAGAAGGGAAGAAAATGAGGAAGTTTTTGACGCTGTGCAAAAATGGGACAACATTCTTCCTCTTCTTCTTTCGGCCACTCCTGCTATGGGTCGCCACAGTGGATTATCTTCTTCCATATCTTTCTGTCCTCTGCATCTTGTTCTGTTACACCCATCACCTGCATGTCCTTTCTCACCACATCCATAAACCTTCTGTTAGGTCTTCCTCTTTTTGTCTTGCCTGGCAGCTCTATCCTTAGCATCCTTCTCCCAATATACTCAGCATCTCTCCTCTGCACATGTCCAAACCAACGCAATCTCGCCTCTCTGACTTTGTCTCCCAACCGTCCAATTTGAGCTGACCCTCTAATGTACTCATTTCTAATCCTATCCATCCTCGTCACACCCAATGCAAACCTTAGCATCTTTAACTCTGCCACCTCCAGCTCTGTCTCCTGCTTTCTGGTCAGTACCACCGTCTCCAACCCATATAACATAGCTGGTCTCACTACCGTCCTGTAGACCTTCCTTTTCACTCTTGCTGATACCCGTCAGTCACAAATTACTTCTGACACTCTTCTCCACCCATTCCACCCTGCCTGCACTCTCTTTTTCACCTCTCTTCCACAATCCCCATTACTCTGTACTGTTGATCCCAAGTATTTAAACTCATCCACCTTTGCCAACTCTACTCCCTTCATCCTCACCATTCCACTGACCTCCCTCTCATTTACACACATGTATTCTGTCTTGTTCCTACTGACCTTCATTCCTTTCCTCTCTAGAGCATATCTCCACTTCTCCAGGGTCTCCTCAACCTGCTTCCTACTATCACTACAGATCACAATGTCATCAGCAAACATCATAGTCCACGGGGACTCCTGTCTAATCTCGTCTGTCATCCTGTCCATTACCATTGCAAATAAGAAAGGGCTCAGAGCCGATCCCTGATGTAATCCCACCTCCACCTTGAATGCATCCATCACTCCTACCACAGACCTCACCACGGTCACACTTCCCTCGTACATATCCTGTACAACTCTTTCATACTTCTCTGCCACTCCCGACTTCCTCATACAATACCACAACTCCTCTCGAGGCACCCTGTCATATACTTTCTCCAGGTCCACAAAGACGCAATGCAACTCCTTCTGACCTTCTCTGTACTTCTCCATCACCACCCTCAGAGCAAACATCACATCTATGGTGCTCTTTCTTGGCATGAAACCATACTGCTGCTCACTAATCATCACCTCACTTCTTAACCTAGCTTCCACTACTCTTTCCCATAACTTCATGCTGTGGCTCATCAATTTTATCCCCCTGTAGTTACTGCAGTCCTGCACATCCCCCTTATTCTTAAATATCGGCACCAGTACACTTCTTCTCCACTACTCAGGCATCCTCTCACTTTCCAAGATTCCATTAATCAATCTGGTTAAAAACTCCACTGCCATCTCTCCTAAACACCGCCATGCTTCCACAGGTATGTCATCTGGACCAACGGCTTTTCCATTCTTCATCCTCTTCATAGCTGTCCTTACTTCTTCCTTGCTAATCAGTTGCACTTCCTGATTCACTATCTCCACATTATCCAACCTCTCTTTCTCATTCTCTTCATTCATCAGCCTCTCAAAAGTACTCTTTCCATCTGCTCAATACACTTTCCTCACTTGTGAGTACATTTCCATCTTTATCCTTTATCACCCTAACCTGCTGCTTATCTTTCCCAGCTTGGTCCCTCTGTCTAGGCAATCGGTATAGGTCCTTTTCTCCCTCCTTAGTGTCCAACCTCTCATACAACTCATCATATGCCTTTTCTTTAGCCTTTGCCACCTCTCTCTTCACCTTGCGCCTTATCTCCTTGTACTCTTGTCTACTTTCTGCATCTCTCTGACTATCCCACTTCTTCTTTGCCATCATCTTCCTCTGTATACTCTCCTGTACTTCCACATTCCACCACCAGATTTCTTTTTCCTCCTTCCTCTGTCCAGATGTCACACCAAGCACCCTTCTTGCTGTCACCCTTACTACATCTGCTGTAGTTTACCAACTCTCTGGTAATTCTTCACTATCACCCAGTGCCTGTCTCACCTTCTCCCTAAACTCAACCTTGCAGTCTTCCTTTTTCAACTTCCACCATTTAATCCTTGGCTCTGCCTTCACTCTCTTCCTCTTCTTGATCTCCAATGTCATCCTACAGACCACCATCCTATGCTGCTTAACTACACTTTCCCCTGCCATCACTTTGCAGTCTTCAATCTCCTTCAGATTGACTCTTCTGCATAGAATGTAATATACCTGTGTGCATCTTCCTCCACTCTTGTACGTAACCCTATATTCCTCCTTCTTCTTAAAATACGTATTCAACACACCCATGTCCATCCTTTTGGCAAAATCCACTATCCTCTGACCTTCTTCATTTCTTTCCTTGACACCATACCTGGCCATCACCTCATCGTCTCCTCTGTTCCCTTCACCAACATGTCCATTGAAATCCGCTCCAATCACCACTTTCTGTCCCTTGGGTACACTGTTCATCACTTCATCCAACTCACTCCAAAAATCTTCTTTCTCATCCATTGTACACCCAACTTGCGGTGCATATGCACCTAACAACATTCATCATCACACCTTCAATTTCCAACTTCATAATCATTACTCTGTCTGACACTCTTTTCACCTCCAAAACACTCTTGACATACTGTTCCTTCAGAATAACTCCTGCTCCATTTCTCCTCCTATCCACACCATGGTAGAACAATTTGAATCCACCTCCAATCCACCTGGCCTTACTCCCCTTCCATTTAGTCTCTTGCATGCACAATATATCACCCTTTCTTCTCTCCATCATATCTGTTAACTCTCTCCCCTTACCAGTCATACTGCCAACATTCAAAGTTCCTACCCTCAGTTCCACTCTCTTTACTTTCCTCCTCTCCTCCTGCCTCCGGACACGTCTCCCCCCTCTTCTTCTTCTCTTTCTTATTTTTCTTCTTCGGCCAACAGTAGCCCAATTTCCGCCAGCACCCTGTTGACTAACAGTACTGGTGGTGGTCATTGTTAACCTGGGGCTCAACCAATCTGGTATGCAAATTTGTATTGTTGTCCGCATATTGATTTGGCAAAATATTACACTGGATGCCCTTCCTGACGTAACTCTCCCCCTAACTTTATCCAGGCTTGGGACAGGCACGAAGAAACACACTGGTTTGTGCATCCCCTGTGGCTGGGTTGAGAATGGGACAGCATGCAGTCAAAAAACTTCTACTCTTCTGGGATTAAGAAGCTGAAGCACTGGAACGTATATTGCAGTGGCAAGAGACTAAATAGAAAACCAGTGTGTAAGTCGTTTCATTGTATTCAATAAATAAAGTTTATATTTGAATGCCCCTTAATATTTTCACATATGGTTATATATATGGAGGGAAAGGTCTCTGATACAGTTTGCATATTTGTATATATTTTGTGTATGTTATATTTTAACACATCTTTTCTTTCTTTCTGTTATTAGAGACTTACCTGTATACTATATGAAGGTATGTGAAAAATAATCTGAAATAATAATAGATTCTTCTTACTTTTCAAAATCCTTATTGTCTTCAATAATGCTTCTACAATTTCATTTTTTAACCCACTATCCCCTGTGTATTTAATTAACCGCATTTCTACATTCATAACTATCAAGAAATACAGTATAGCATTATTTTTGCTTAGCTGTCTCTGCATGGTTTCATTTTTCAGTTGGACAAAATGGATTATTAAAAGTGTTTCTCTTCAAATGTTTGGTTTTCATTCAACATTTTTTGTGCTGTTTGCAATGCCAAATCCAGTAAATTGTAGTCATGCTCCAGATTTTTCTGATTCTTTCTTTGATGTTTCTTTAATCCAAATTACTTTTCTGAAGTGTTTTGAAGAAGCTTACAGCTGTATACGGTATTTTTTATCATCTTTGTAAATGCACACTTTTGAGCAAATTCTGTTATTTGCATACATTTTTGGGTATTTCATAGGATGTAGGTATTTAATTTGATAGGTAATACAGAGCAAAGCTGTCCTCCTAATAAATATTTTCCCAATTCTGCTATTTTACCTGTCCCCTTTTGGATGTTATTAATAAGCTGACCTGGTCCATGATAAATTATTGATCAAGTGGTTAAATCTAAGGGAAGAAGCATCTGCTAAGCTTCTTTAATTGTTGCTGTCGGATGGACAGCAATTGCAGACTGTACACTTTAAAACTGCCAAGACGTTTAAACAAAGGAAGTCTCTTCAAGTTTTAAAGTGACTGCCATTAGATACTTTCTTGTGACCCTTTCACATGTTGTTCTCCAATAAAAAATATAAATGTTATCTTTCAATTTTCTTTAAAACATCATGAGCTGCAGCTATCTTGTTGATCAAAACATTAATTTTGTCGATAGTGACAATACCCAGACTTGTTTTCTTAAAATGAATCTGAAATGGAGGAGTAGGTCTTCTAGATGTCTGAGCTGCCTGTCATCCCGAGTAGACACATTTATTAGGCATTCCTAGAACATCCTATTGTCACATCATATTTGATCTCCCTGCTAACATCCCAGCCTACCATTTGGCCTACTTAATGCTATTGGAGTTTTCGGAGTTGTGACGTTTCACATTCCCACATCAGTGTGTACATGTGAGCTTACAGTTGGGCTAATTGAAGAAATGAGAGGATTCTGTTGATTTATTACTTGGTCTGCAAAATAGGAAATTACTGATAAATTGTGTTTTTTCATAAAATAAAGAGTGAACTGAATGTATTAAACATGTACCACTTCAATCAAAATGGAAATCAACCACAAAAATGTCATTTCTGGCTGACCAAATTGTATTTTTGGTTTTACACGTTTGACTAAGATGGAAGGTCAGTATTACATCACAATTTTGATCAACTTTGTTTTGTCAGAATTGTCCGATGTGATGTTTCAATTTCGTAGGGTATTCACAGGGAACCTCTGATTCTGAAACTCGTTTTAACGTCTGTCTGACAGCTCATGAATGCAGCATTACTGCCACAGTTTGCTCCACAACCTGTGACACAACATGGTGGGAAGCTCACCAAAATGTCAATTAAGAACTCCAGTTATCTCAAAACTTCTTCAAGGAGGATAAGGACAGAGAAGAGAGAAACAGCTTGAGCAGATCTAAGAGCATTAGTGACTGAAAGAAGTGTAGTCTCAGTAGAGTGACCCTTGTGGATTCCAGACTAAAGTGGATTTAGTAGATTATTGTCAGAGAGAAATGAAGAGAGGTGTTTAGGGACAAGATATTCTAGGGTCTTGGACAGGATTAGCAGAAGGGAGACAGGACAGTAGTTCTCAATGGCAGATGGGTTGAGAGATGGTCTCTCGAGTGTAAGGATTACATGAGACTTCTTGAAATCAGTAGAGAAGATAACCAGAGGTCAGTGAGGCTTTGAAAAGAGAAGAGATGGAGGAGGATCAAGGAAGCAGAGATGGACTATTGAAGGTGTGAAGGAGTTGGGTCCAGGGCACCAGTGGTGAGATATCACTTGAAGCACAATGTTAGCCAATGAATACGTTTTTACTGGGCTAAGCTTCTAACCAAGGAATGAAGGGGGACACAAATTGAAATGAAAAGTGTGTCCCATTTTTCATGCACCAGGGCTTTTTCCAGCAAGTGGTTTATTTAACAATAATTTAGTAAAAGTTTGGCAGGTTGAGAGAATATAATTGGAGGACTTGACATGAGGATTATGTCACATGAGTATGGATGTTTTTGATATTGTTACTTGTTGTCCAGCCTTGGTCTCCATAGATGCCAATTATACCAGAAACTTTGCTATCTCCATTCAGCATGAAAACATGAGATTATAATTTTTTTCTCAGCTACCACTACAGACTACGCCGGGTAAGTTGATCAGTTAGTCCCCGCTAGCATAGGGCAAGAACATACCTTGAAGAGGGTGCCAGTCTATCACAGATCTTGTCAGTAACAATATTAACATTTAAAAAGAGATCATTTTTTGGGTGGAGTATTTCTTTAATGCTATATTGACAGTTCCCAAGTAGAAGGCAGAATTCCTTTTTCTTAATTGCACCCTGAGATTTGTGATATCAGTGGAAACCTTGCAAATATGGAAAGAACATGCAGACTCCAGACAGTAATGGGGTACAGGATTCATGCCAAAGGATGTTAGATATAAAAGACAGCAGTGATACCACTGCATTAATAATAATAATAATTCTTTACATGTATATGGTGCTTTTCTCACTCTCCAAAGCTCTTTACATAGTTAGTCGAGAGCCACTTCAACCACCAATGTGCAGCACCCAGCAGCCATTTTTGTGCCAGTACAGTCACAACACATTAGCTGTTAGGTGGTGTATGAGTGAGCGATAGTTAGCCAAATAGAGACACAGATGATTAGGGGTCCAGAATGAGTAGGCCATGAGGGGCAATTTAACCTGGTGTTGTAAATAATGAATCTCCACAAAATAAAAAGAGTTGGGGAATGACCGCGTATAATGTCCTGCCGACGTAGAAATGAAATAATTGCAAAAATGTTCAAAAACCCAAAAGCAATTGACCAATTGTAACAGTGACATGGCGTTTATATACAAAAATATGGCTGACGGAAGTGATGTGGCAGGAGATGACATCAGAACAGGTGGACAGAAGTGATGTTGATCATTGGAAGACCGGAAGTGACGTCGTCATCTCAGAGCCAGAAGTGGATGTGATGTTGGGCAGCCATCTTGTGAATCCGGAAGTTTGCGTGGTGAGTAAATGGAATTATTTTTCTTCTTTTGGTCTGATGAAAAAGAAATTGAGGCATTAGTACCATAAATCAACCCTTCATCTCGCAATGTTTCAGTCACCTCAGGGATGGTTGACTGCCTCCTAAGCGCACGTGTGTGACACTGGGCATTGGGATACATCCTACTCTCTATGAAAGGACACCCTGGGATCTTTAATGACCACAGAGAGTCAGGATGTAGATTTTACAACTCATCCAAAGGACGGCACCATTTTTAAATCACAGTGTCCCCATCACTGCATTGGGTTATTGGGATCCACACACGGACCACAGGGTAAGTGCCCCCTGCTGGCTTCACCAGCACCTCTTCTAGGAGCAACCCAAACATTTCCCAGTTGGCCTTCTGTTCAAGTACTGGCTGGGCCAGAACATGTTTAGTTTCAGGTGGATAACTTCTTCTGAAGTGCGTGAAGTATGCCACTCTAACTATTATGAACTAAACACATTTGTCTTAAAGAATGTGTTAGTAATTTTATCATTCATTCATATGTCACTTTACTGTAATAAAAGTGGAAGTGCATCCTTCCACTATGTGATTTACAAATGAAGCCAATATCTTGTATCTGCAAAAACATTTCTGCAGTGGTTCACTAGTGTATATGAAAAAATGCATATATAGTGTTTCCTTAGGACATTTTTCTTCCCAAAGGACTTCATGAAATGGTAACAAATATACTGTTAGCATAGAATCAATGGCTAAACCATTAACACGGGAAGAATTTAGCAGCCTTCTTTGTTTTCACTTTTATGCCTTCTTCATCTCTCTCTTTGAAATAATATCCCATTAAATTCAATGAAAGTGGTCTTTAAATCCATAACGAAGCACATGAATGAGATTAGAAGTCCCTGTCACAGATATTTCTTGGAATTCAGGCATGTGATCAGCAGGGATTACAATTTGAAAAATGCAGAATATTAGTGCAATGCTCTTTTGTGTGGGTGGTGTTATCAGAATTCTGCTCTGGATGTCTAACATGGATGCATTTACTTTTTTATTTATTATAAAAATGTTGGAAGCCAAAGCAAGAATCAACAAATTTGCACAAATACTCACCCAAACACACCCAACATTCTTTCAAACCAGGCCCACCATTTAATCTAATATACACATCATTTGTATGTGGTAGAAAAGTTGAGTATACCGGAAAAACTAGTAGAATGTGCCAACTCCAGACAGACTGTAATTGGGTCAGAAGTTAAAAGCAGTTCCCCAAGACAGTAAGCCAGCCGTGCCACCCATTTGGTTCACAGAAATGAAAATAATATGTGAAAAGAAGCGTGAAATTATAAACAATGCAAAAAAGGAAACGGTATAATGAAAGTAGCCTCAGACTGTCTCCTGTCTATCCACACTCCCACTCCTTCCCATAAGTGTACACGTTGGAAGTTTCCAGATACCCAAGCATTGCCTGTGCTCTGTCCTACGTATCCTCTTACATAACTGTAATTAATGAATTCCTCTTTCCTTTATCAGTGTGTCTATGTAAGACAAACATTTTGCAGTAAAATTCCCCCGCAGCACTGTCTCAGCCTTTGACTTCAGCATAATCCATTTTGCTTAACTCTCTAAGCAAATTCGCATACATTAGATCTTGCAGGATGAGTCTGTTTTCTTTTCTGTTCATAATTTTGTAGTTTGTTTCTTAAGTCATTTACCAATGTGAAATAAAGCTTGTGACACTAATAACTTTTGATGCATTGCACAATATCTCACTTGTAATCCTTTTCAGAAGATTTGATCCCATTAACCCACAACAAAGGAAGTTACAAATCAGTCTATTCTTGTTTTAATACAGCTCATGGATATGGGGGTTGAAATTCATTCTAGCAGCTTCAAGTGTGAGATAGGAAGTGAAAATGGATGGAGTAACAGTTAAACACAATGCACACTCATCCTCAAAATGGATAAATTTAGAGTCACTATAACTTAATTTAATATAAGGTTAAATCAAAAAGTAAAGGTAATTTGAAAATTGGGTAGAGGCCGATGCAATATAACATGCTCACAATGGCGTATGGGTATTTTGAACAGCTCAATGCTCTACCATTAGTCTAGCTGAAGGCAAACTCAAATGAACATGGATGCACTGCTGCAGGATTGCACCATTGTTGAACAACACGCCGTAGTGAGATCACTTTGAGCAGAAGGAGTGAAACCTCCTGAAATTCATCCAAAGGATGCTGGCTTGTGTAGATCAGTAAGCTGTTTAGGTACCTACCTGCTCAAACTTTACAATTCACCATGTCATCACGCACTGTGGCATGAGCAGATACATAGCTGATATCCCAACACGTTGTTCAACAATGGTGCTATCCTGAGTCTATATTCATTTGACCTTGGCTTCAACTAGACTAATACACTGTGCCGTGCATGTTCAAAGTACCCATAAGCCATTGCAAACATGTAGTATGGTATTTTTAATTAATATAAAATGACTTTTATAGTTATAAATAAAAATATAGCTCTTGTAATTAAATATAATGAAAAGATGGCTTTAAAGCTAAACTTGCTTTTGCTTGCGGCGGCCTGGCCTTGCTTTTTCACTTGCTTGCTCAATCACTAGTATGATGTAATGAAGGTCAGGACAAGTGCGTATTGTGAAAAAAATCAAGCAGGCCATTGTTTTAGAAATGCAGCTGCTTGAGATTTCAACCCTGAGAGATGCTTGTTCAAGTACATCAACTAACATCCATTTTGAGTGGTTTGGTATTCCATATGATGAATACTTTTCGGTAAAATGATGGGAACACCTGCACAGGCTATGATGTAAGTAAGTTGGCCAGTTTTGGTCTAGTGATGGACATTAGGTAATGGTAAGAAGAACTGGAAGGAGGAGAGGTTTTTGCATACATGATGAAAAATGTAATTTAAGCCAATGCATAACCTGGTTTCTGCAATTGCACCACGGTCCAGTCCTTTTGTTATTTTGCTGTGTAATAAGGATTTTTCTGCACTTCCACCTGAGCCCTGTGACTGCCTTCTGTCAACAGAGTGCTTTTCCCAATGACAGTAGTAATGTGCCAGCTTCTATCCTCTTACCCTTGTTGTCAACAGAGAGAAATGCAAGAGTTCACATGAAAGGTTGTGGTGCCAACCAATCCACCCTGTTTACTGAAATGATAAAGTTGAGCAAAATAACAGTCGTGTGATGGTGCTATAAGGAACAAAAAAGATAAAATTAGCCATTGGTTAGAGTAAAGAAGCTCTAGAGCACAGGTGTCGGACTCCGGTCCTCGAGGGCCGCAGTGGCTGCATGTTTTCATTCTAACCATCTTCTTCAATAGTGAGCCGTTTTTACTGCTAATTAACTTCTTTTGCTTTAGTTTTAATTAACTTGACTCCAGCCCCTTAATTGTCTCATTTCCTTAATTAAAAGCCAAACAATAACGAGACATCAAACAAGCCACCGTATGACCAGCTCACTTGTGCCCATCACACAATATGTGAAAATAAAGAAAGGTGAAGGTCTCAGTAAGGTTGATCTCTCAGGTCACCAAAACATTTTGACGGTGTTCTTAGAAAAAACAGAAAAATCAACAAATTTGGAAATGAGAGCAGCAACATGCCATTGAATTAAATAACGGGCTTAATTAACAGCAAGAATCGGCTTCTCATTAAGAAACTGTTTGGAGTGAAATTGATTGGAGTTTGAAATCCCAGTTTCGCTGGTCATTTGTTGGCTCGTTTCACGTCTCATTTCTGTTTGGCTGCCATTTAATGAAGAAACAAATCAGTTCAGAGGACTGAATCCTTAAAAACAGGGCTATTAAAATATAGGGAAAACAAGTTAATTAGCAGTGAAAACTGGTCACTGATTAGGAAAAAGGCTAGAATGAAAACCTGTAGCCACTGTGGCCCTCCAGGCCCGGAGTTCGACACCCCTGCTAGAGAGTGGTCAGGCTTCAGGGTCGGAGCTCCGTCTGGTGAGTTGCTCATCTCGTATGAGTGCCCTGCTCTTATAGTTTGAGGACCAGAGGGGATGGGGTCAGCTGCCCTCGGTGGGCATCTCCTCGGAGTTGAGGGAGGAAAAAGAGAAAAGAGAGCTAGCAATCGTGACCCCTGCTGTCCCGGGGTGGTAGTGCTTACCTCTGATGAGCCCAGAAGGTGACCCTCTGAAGACACCTTGTAAGTTTCAAATTGCCTTAACTTTTTGATATACCCTTATGTTTTTAATTTTAGTTAATCAGCACAAAGTATAATATCTTTGCTTAGAAGTAGAGTTCATACTCTAAAAAAAACGATGTTGCTCATTGTCATATATCCTTTGCCTGCTGCTTATCCTTTGTTCACATACAGTCCAGAAGATTGGTTCTTTATCCTGCTAAAAGCTATGGTGATGACTATTATATGGAATAAACAAACAAGACACACCGGGAAACAAAGCGGATCTGTGCAACCACGTTACATCAGTTCTTACCCGGCAAACACATGACATGCACTCCTGGACAAACACCAGACAGGGTCCAAAGATATTTAAACCAACACTATATGGCTATTTTTTCCCCATTGGCAGGAAACTATTAACTCCAGCTGGCTGACAGCGATCCACTTATTTTGTGCTTTAGGCAGCTCTACAATTAAGCTGGGGAAATAAAAATCCTGTGACTAATAAACATTCATTTGCCAGAACTCGCAACAAAGCACATCCAGAGTGAGACCCGTCCATAAAATGCGATGTGATTTGAATACTAAAATTTGGGTATTCAGGCAGAGACAAAGGCTGCATTCGTCTGGTTTTGTTGCGCGATTGGCTGCCACTAACTAGGCAAACAATTCATGTTGAGAATGGCTGATTCCAGCCTTTGAGGTTGATTTGTGCTAGTAGACTTCCATAAAATGATCCTGCCAGGGTACTAAGCCTGTGATTGCCTGTCACAAAGATTGAAGACTTTCTCCATGCCAAGGCCTAACTTTAACCTCGGTAATGAGGCGTGTTTCTCAATTCTGAGAGTGTTGAGAGTAGTCGTTACGTTAAAGGTAAATGTCGACAACTAATTTAAAATCCATCTGAAAGCTGAACCTTCTCACCTCTCCTAGCAGGAGTGTTTGTAATGCTACTGCTGATGAACCTCCATGCCAATTAGTTGGAAAATGTTTAAGCTGACACTTTAAGCTTTTCTAAAGAGTTTTTGATAAGGGTATGCATTTATGGATGAAGGAGCAAATACAAATGGATCCTCATTCTTGGTAAGCATCATCTTTATTGGTGGATCTTTCTCTTGTTTATTTTTTATCAGTTGCTTTTTTACATATGGCACAACAACACAGTGCAGTGGTCTAATATTCGGCTTGGTCATTTTCTCTATGTATTTCACATATTTCCCCCAGTCCCTGTGAAATTTTTCCAGATATCCTTGCTTTCTTTCACTTCCCAAAGATATGTATATTACGTTTATTAGCAGCATGCATGCCAAAGAGTCCAGCTCTGTACATACATTAGCAAATATTTGGTTTTGTATCAATATACCATACATATATAATTAGAGAAAGACTACATCATCATACATTTGCAAAATCTAAATTAATGACTTTTAAGGTTTTGTCATATACAAACTTGGAGAAGAGAGTATATATAAAGGAAATATACAAGATAAAGTGAGGTGCTGAAGGGTGAGTGAGAAGAAAGTAACCATCTGAGAAGAGTGAGGGCCACCATATTAAACAGGTACTTGGTCAGAAAATGTCAGGAGAATGTGAAAGTCTCATTTAAGAATTGGTTCAACTTCTTCCCTTTTTTTCCTTTGATGAGAGTCTTTGCACCTTTGTCATAGGCTATTACTCGGATTTACAGTTCATCACATTTCAAACAGTAAATTAAAGTAAATTTCTTGCTACCACAAATAATACCGGTTGGAGGAAAAAGAATAATAACATCACAAGTAGATACCCATAACCCTCAGGTTTAGAAAATGTTAGGTAATCAGTTATGCAGCTCTAAATATCACAAGACTTCAAAATGCCAAGGACTCGACAACACATTCAATGTCACTTTATAACCTAGAGGGTCCTGTCACTGCCACATTCAGTCATTGTAAGAAATGATTGGCTAGTCAGTCTGGTTCCTTCTTGTGAGATTCTGACACTCGCAGCTATTCCACTTGGGCTCTTGTTGTTTGTAGACCGATGACGGACTAGGGCAAGTGAGAGAACAAAAGGTGCTTGGCATAAACAAGTGTAAAAGTGCATATTTATTATTGTGTAAAATAAGTTTAGCTGATACAATACCTCCACAGAATACCTCTAGTCAGCCCAGCACAGCACAGCACCATGTGAGGCAATACAATAGAGCACGTCCCTTGCCTTTTTCTCTCCTTCCAATCTTCCTAGACAACTCTCATCCAGCTCCCCATATGTGGCAGAGTCTCATTATAGGCTGGGCATGGGAGTAATTCATGGTACTACAGCACTGCACCCCGGAAGCTCTTCCTGATCAGGCAGAGCAGCCGTAAAGTAGCAGAGTCTTCCATTGGCAGCACCTCCTGGCAGAACTCCTCAGCATTACCTTGCCCACACTGTTGCTCTCTTAGGCGTTCCACTCCACACTCTCCCAAGCCCATCTCTCCTCATGGTCACTGCTCTGTGCTTTGCATATTCCTAGCCCACCATGCCTGACTCACCCCAATCCAGCACTCTCCAGTGTTTTCCACTACAACCTAATTATCACTTATCACTGCAATGAAATTGTTGCATGAGGTGTGTGCCAATTAGCCAACCTGCAACTTACAAATCAAACAATTCAGACGTGATTAAAGTACACACTGCAGACTTTCATTTAAGAGTATTTGCATACTTTTCAATCACAGCATGTAGAAATAACCCTTTATCTACATGGTCCCTCCATTTCAGGGCACCGTAATGTTTGATACACAGCAATGGCAGGAATATTAAAGCGGTCATATTTAGTTCTTAGTTGCTTATCCCTTGCATGTAATGTCTGCATAAATCTACGATTCAAAGACATCACCAGGTCCTGAGGAACTTCTCTGGTGATGCTCTGCCAAGCCTCTAAGGCATCCATCTTCAGGTCCTGTTTATTTCAGGGGCTTGTCCCTTTAAGTTTTCTCTTCAGTATGCTCAATTGGATTTAAATTGGGTGACTGGCTTGGCCATTGAAGAATTTTCCACTTTTTAGTTTTGTTGCCTTACAAAGATGAGGTGGTATGCTTTGGATCTTGGGCAGTTTATTTTCATCTCCACACTTTGCTCTTGCCATCACTCTCATACAGGTTCATCTTTGTGTTTTCTGTCCACAAGACCTTTTTCCAGAATTCTGTAGTTGCTTTTACAGTAAGTACTTTTTCACAAACTGTAATCTGGCCATCCTGATTTTGTGGCTAACTAGTGGTATTTCTGTTTGTGAAGTCTTCTGTGGATATTGGTCTCCTGAAGACTGATTCCGACTTGCCGGACAGGCATTTGGGTCTTTTTCTTAACTATAGTGAGGGTCCTTCTCTCATCAGCAGTGGGGTCTTCTTTGTCCCTTTGTGATTACTGAGCCCACCAGTGTGTTCTTATTTCTTAATGATATTTCAAACAGTTCATTTAGGTAATCCCCAAGTTTTACTTATACCAGTGTTTTGTCTTGGTAGAGTAATATATATTGCTCTACTTTCCCCTATTGTATTATTAATATGTAGCCTTTGTCAGAATGCCTAATCTTACAGACTTACCACTGTTTATAAGGTATTACTGTATATAACTTATCCCCACCTTCCCTTCTATATCTATAACCTCAGGCAATTAGATGTAGTAAAAAAACAAGCAGAAGTTAAGTTACACATAAAATAATGTATTACTGATAATATTCATAAATAATAACAAAATGCAAAGTATATTTGAATATTGGCAACCATACAACCTGATTAAATGGTGATATGTCGTTCGGGCGGCACACAGTCTTGCAGTTACTTAAATGTCTCTAGTTAAGGCATCATTGGTGCTCAGCTTTCAGCCACATGTCTGTTCAAAATGGCTGCTGAGCTGTGCTCTCCTTTGTGTTGACTTCATCACAAGTTAGCAAGAGAGAGATACTTCTTCATCATATGTTGGTTGGTAAGAGAGAGATACTGAGGTCAAACACATACATTTATAGATGTTCTGTCCAACCCCGAGAGCCAATAGGATATCATGGTACTTAAAGGCCACTGAGACAAGCCAATTTCAAACAGCCATACCTCAGACCAATGGGGGAAATAGAACATCTTAACACCTGCCCCCAAACCATTTGCGGGGGTAGAAATGACTTTAGCAAAGAAACACTTGCCAAACTGGTTTAAAACACACATCCCCCAAATCCTGTCGTAAAATTCAAACAGACCCATTCCTAAGTGTATGTGTGGCTAAACACTAAATTACATTGCTTTGCCCAAATTAGAAATAAAAGACATACAAAACATTTATCAAGTTATATGTAAAATCTCACATCACAACAACCAGTAAATGGTTTTATCCTTGTTTTTCAACCTTATAATGACTGAAAAACAAGCTGTTCCATTGAATGACTTTTACTGGCACAGCTCTTGTCCTCATGTTGAACAATGGCAACTACAGACACCAAAGGCTAGAAGCAAGCCTGGGTATCTTATGAAGCCATTAAACCCACCTGAGAAATCACAAACACCTGTGACGCCAAATGTCCCAAACATTATGATGCCCTGAAATGGGAGTACCACATAGAAAAAGTGCTGTCGATTCTACATGCTGTGACCGAAATGTGTGTAAAGCCACTTAAATGAAAGTCTGTAATGTACACTGTAGTCACGTCTGAATTGTTTGATTTGTAATTTTAAACTGTGGAGCAGAAGGCTAAGTTAAGGAAACGTGTGACTTTGTCCCAAACATTATGGAGGGCACTGTACATTTGTAGTGGACAATACCAAACAATATATAATAGCATTTCTCTTACTACAAGAAATAGGATTATTGTGCCTTTTCTTTGTTTGTTGGAATTTCAAAAAAATACATTTTGGCCTAAAAATGGAAAAATGTTTTCTTTCATTTATCATTCCCCAGACAGAACTATAAGATGTTCAATATTATAGCCAAAAAGGTAAAGCAGCTTCTTTTCTACTCTTTCTTTTGACTGGATTGATAAATGACTCTTTAGAATACTGCATATTGCAACATAGCCACATGCTACAGCTGCAAGACCACATTTTTAAAAATCCAACTTATTAAAAAACAGAGCATGCTGGCAGTCTAGTCAAAGCAAACACTGCTGAAAAATCAAAGCACCACATTGGGTAAATAGCGGACAGAGTGATGGTCTTTGCTCCCACTTCTTAGCTTAAATTTCTGGAAATATCCAAGTGAAATGAAAGAGAAAAAGCAGAGAGTAATTATGTTTTAGCATCATTTGACAAACACAAAAAGAAAGAGCCTATTATTACTACACTGGACTCCAAACCATAAAACCACCAGAAGAACTTTGATGAACTGTTTAAAAATGTATCCAACCTTGACACGTCACATCACAAGGAGTCTGCCGCTAAAATGTTTACACAAGGCTATGTTTTTTCATACATAAAACGGACATAATCAAAGGTTATTGGTAAATCCCCCAGACCAGAAATGCTAAAGAACAGGCAGCCTGTCTGTTAGCCATTGGTAGTACTGGTAGTGCTGCCTCCTCCCATTTGGGTTACATGGGGCACCAGCAACAAATTTAATAGACACCCTCTATATCTTCAAAAGTTTAAAGGTGATCCAAAACAAACAGAAAACGTTCAAGATTTTCTTTGTCTTGTGGGAGATTATCATATCTTCAGGTCCAACTTTACAGACACCCCTTACTATGTGATTTAGAAATACACCTCCAGCACTCTTTCCTATTTCCAAAAAGCAAGATAAGACTTTCCCATTCTCTTGTTCATAACCTGACATAGCACTTTACAATTTGTAACGGTTGTCAGGTGTAGTTGCCGTCATTGTCTGTTTGTACCATTCGTTGTTTTTTGTTTTACAATAGTACATAATTGAGTCCCTGCCTTGTGCCCTGTGTTGGCTGGGATTGGCTCCAGCAGACCCCCGCGACCCTGTGTTCGGATTCAGCGGGTTGGAAAATGGATGGATGGACATAATGCAGTCTAAAGGGGTAGTCAAACCTATGGACTGCTTCGGAAGGAGCACCTGACTCAGAGGCCCAATGAAAGCCAAAAGTCAGATAGGGCAGCGCTAGAGGATGAAAGGAGAAGGTGCTGGCATTCGAGGAAATACACCGCCTGCAGGAAGCCATTAGATGAACTCTGGTTCATCAATACAGAAGGAAAAAGGCTAATGGATGATTGGAAGATCAATGGTGAACTCGGGAGAGGACCTGGTGCAACTGTGAAAAGGGACTGTGGGAGTTTTTTTCAGCTGGTCCTAAGGTATGGCTTGGCAAAACCCTTGCAAGTACAAACTTTAAGAAAAAAATTATTTCCTTGCTTACATTAATTTCTGTTGCTGTATTTAGGTTGTGTGGCTAATAGAAAAGTAGTATTAGTCACTTGTAATCTGGTTCGTTTATTATTGTCCTTTTTGGCAGCCCCTCTAGGGACCAGAATCGTGCTGCCTCAGGTGATAAAAGCATTTCAAGGTGCAGTACACAATGATGGCTACATTGTCAGACCCTTATGTTATTCAACAAGAACTGTCCCCTTGCTGTGATTTTAGGAAGTATGCTAGAGGTCTGGTGTTCAGACCACTTAGGGTCATTGGACTAGACAAATGTCCGGCAAATGCACCAGTGGTCTGCTCAAACTATTGGGCGTCACCCGCGTAGGCACTCTGACTGCAAACTAAAGTGGCAGGCTTACAGTATGAACAGGCCTAATTAGGCCTGATCAAGCGATTTCAAACTTGAATTATGAATTATTGACTGAAAATTGAATAATTTACTATCTATGACAACTGCCTAGTAGAGGTTCTCAGTCGCTTACTGTTCCTTATTGAATTATGCCTGTTAACTTTTCCATTTAAGATCTACTTTCTGCGCATGATCTATATTACTAAACGACAGTTTAATATATGGACGGACAGCGGACGCAGGACGCACCGAGGCGCATGCACCAGAGCGCCTCAGCGCCCCAGAGTCAAACCCAACGGCTTCCCAGAGTCGGTAGGTGGCGCCCAAACAACACAACCTGTACGAGACCGCATAGATGTGCCCAAACAACACAACCTGGAAACTAAACTTGCTCAAATCCACTGTGCCAGCAGTCAGTGTGGCATATTTGAATCACATAACGGTAATTCAGTATTACAAGTAAGAGTTGCACCTAACGGCACAGCCACAGAGAAACAAAAACGAGACCGCATGGATAAAAACAATAAACGGAGGCTCCTACAATGCGCTTCAGAAACACCAGAAGCAAAGAAGTCACGGCTCCAAAAAGAAACAGCTCAACTAACGGAAATACAAAAACGAGCCCGTATGGATAAAAACAATGAACGAAGGCGCCTACAACGCGCCTCTGAAACAGCAGAAGCAAAGTAGTCAAGGATCCAAAAACAAAGAGCTCAACGATTAGAAATACAAAACCGAGCCCGTATGGATAAAAACAATGAACGAAGGCGCCTATTAATGTATGCACGGACGCGGACGCAGAACGCACCGAGGCGCATTCGCCAGAGCGCCTCAGCGCCTCAGAGTCAAACCCAGCGGCTTCCCAGAGTCTGATTAACTATTTTGGATTTATCATTTTATGAATGTTTTGTTTCCAATTTACTTCATTTAAACCTTTCCACTCCGATATTGTTTGTATTTATAAGTGCAACAACTCAAAGACATTTTGGACTTAAATGATGTAACAATTAAAATTCAATTTTTGTTTTAATAAATTGATTAATTTTAGTACAGATATTTAATTCAATGAAAACTTTACCAGGATGCTCCCACCCTTCATCATTTGTCATTCCTCCAAATATCAGAGGGAATAGAAACTGATTGCCATTCTTGCATTTGCGATCTTTAGAGAATCGGGGCTTTACTGGTATTCCAAATTCTATGGTTCACAATAATTCAATACAGTCTACAAGTATATGAAATGTATATGAAAATAGCGTGAAAATAGTATAAAAAATAACATTTTTATTATGTTATTATATTATTTTCATTATCCATCTTAGGATGCGCCAACACTGTACCGGATAAAAGACACCACGACTGCAGCTTCTGTGTATTTTTCTGAACAGAGGCCAAGCCTCCCAAGAGTAGACCCAACTATTGTTGTCCTACACATTTTCCCACACTGGCCTGTTGATTCGCATTCCCTCTGTCAGTGAAAAGTTTTATTTCCTTCTCTGTGGGACTTGCTATGTCAGCTTTGATCATGGCAAACCTGACGTACAGTTACGTATTGCTTGGTTAACTAGCCACAAGTAGACAGCATGGCCCACTTCTTTATGATATGGACAATATTTCAAGAATTATTGTGAACACCTAAACTGGGAGACATTAATGCAAGAATGCAAAACAGAAATCAATGGAATAAAAATTAAAAACCTGAAGTTTAACCCTAACTGCTCAATTTTCACCACTAACTATCACACAAAGATTGAGAAACTTTTGCTTGGAATTATCCAACAAGGGATACTGGATCTCAGCTGCATGGCCATATTTAACCCAGAGGTAACTGGACCGACCCTCAGATTGACCGGTGAAACCAAGGAACCTGACCAATCAGAAAACACGGAGCAGCAAGGCACTGCTGAAATTAACGAACATATAGTAGTCCAGCAATCACATGACAAATAACATGAAGAAAAAGTGAAACTAAAATCCGTAACATGGGGTGAGAGCCTCAGATGTCGGGAGAATTCCCTCCAGGCAGTCAGGTAGTCTGGTCTGAACAAAGACGGATTTGGGTGGTGACTGGGATAGTGTTTTTTTTTTTCTTTGGTACCATATTTTGAATGGTGGGCAAGTGGGTGAAGTACCCACCCTTATGCATAGAGAATTTATGATGTATAGAGAGTAACATTTTTGTTTGTTTCTTTGTACATTTTGTTCTCCTTATGATTATTCCATCACAATGTGTTTGCATGTATGTACAACCATTTTTATGAGGATTTAATCTTTGACATTCTTTGTTCTGAGTCACACACACTTGTTTTTAGGGTCACTAGCAATGCTCATGAAGAGGCTGATTCAATTTCCCTGTCTCTTGCATACCCCTGGGTGTCACATTAAATTATAATGTAGTAATCAATTGTTTGTTCTCATTTAATTTGTAATATCTGATCTCCTGCCTTTGTTGTTCAGCTCCCTTTTCTGTTTCCCTTTCTGCTAGTTTATTGGTTTTTGAATATTTTCATTTTGATCTTTCTGGTTTAGATCTTTGCACTTGTTCTTGGGTTATAAGATTTAGTTTGGTAGTTTTTGAATAATCTTTTATTTTTCCTAGTTTTTATTGAGCATTTTATAATTTTAATTTTTTTGGAGTTCTTTTTGAATTTCTGGTGGATTCACCTTTTTGGTTTTAATGAATTAAATGTAAAGGTTTTGCTTATTTTGGCCAGGGTTTTTGTAGTTCCCCACTCCCTTTTTAGAATCTGGTGACATAGTCTCTTTTTGTGATTTTGGGCTTTAGGTCCTTTTTTGAGCGATTTGGCCCTATACCTTTTCAGAAGTATTTAGGCCTTTTTGAGGTTTACGGACCCTAAATCGTAATAGGTAGGATTGTTCTGCCACTTATAAAATTGGCAGGACACGAGAAAGTAAGAACTAGGAAATTAAATCGTAACTGAAAAACAAGCACAGGTCAACACTTGAAATCAGAAAGTCAAGTAACAAAGGCAAATAAGAAAACCAAAAATCAAAGACGTACAGAAGCCAATAATTCATTATAAGCAGAGGCAGCCTTAGGGGTGTGCAGGGCATAGGAACTCCACGCGAGACCGGATATATCAAATGCTGTTACCGGTATGTGTGGACTGTGTAGCTGCGTTTTCCCAAAGTTTCCAAAATTCAGCAGCTCCAACTCAAAAAATGGGATTCAGCAAAGGCCTGACGCGCAGAAATGATTCCACAGACAAAATATCTTCATTTTTAAAAGTTTAGTTAAGTTTCAAAGTAAAACAGTTCACACAAAAAAAGAAAATTAAAATAGCAAAAAAAGGAAAAATTTATAATAAGAAAAATTCAGTTCTAAGCTTATCTTAAATCGTTACTAATCACTTATAATTTCTGAACCATTTCAAAGCGGTCAGAAAACTGTATGCTTATCCCATTTCTAACTGAAAATGGGTCTTTCAAGTCCCTGTTTACTGGTACCTGTTCTAAACACAACAAGAGCTTATTAACTGACAGAGTCTCAGTTATAGTAAGAAGATTCTATATCTTGCTAACTTATAGGGGGAAAAGACTATACCATTGTATATGACTATGGAAGAAATTATATTCTATTCAAATAAAGCAAATATTAATATGAGTTTAACTCAAAACTTTAACTTTCTAAGATTGGCTCTTACAGACTGTATAAACATTAATAAAAATAATGTTAACATACACCAGATTTTCTGATTACAGTATTCAGGTAAATTTTTGCAAGATAACGTGCAAATTTTATCAAAATATAACTGGAGAATATAACTTGACAAATCCGTTCGAACAGGACACGCAGACCTCAAAAGCGGGGCCCCCTTAGGGATGGGGCCTGGGGCAGTCACCCCACTTGCCTCCCCCAAACGCCGCTCTTGATTATAACTTAAAAGAACGAAAGAAAAGCATTTGTCAACAGTTTTAGACTGAATCAACACACTTGAACAATGTTTCACTCACAATGTCAGCGCAAATAGTGTCATTTGGTGCAGCTTCTGAGAGTGTACACTTGATGACAAATCTTAGCAATGGTGCCAGATAATGACAGTATCCATTAAAACATTAGATAGTGTATTTCTTAAACATGGCGGTAAAAAAAAGAGGTAAAAGTGAGATCTGTTAACAGCAGAAAAAATATCAAGTCTAAAAAAATGTATAAAGTCAGGAAAAAGTAACCCAAAGCAAGAATCATAAAAAGAATTCTTGGAAAAGGAAAAATTAATCAGGACATTACCTTTAAGTTAATATAAGAATAGTCAGTCAATCATTTTCTAATTGGCTTAGTCCTGATCAGGGTCATGGGGGTCTGCTGGAACTTACCCCAGCTAGGGCAAACACACAAGCACACATGCACACACACAAGCACACAGTAGGCCCAATTTAGGATCACCATTCATCTAACCTGCATGTCTTTGGACTGTAGGAGGAAACCAGAGGCCCCCAGAGTATAGTCAAAAATAAATAAAGACTGTGAACAAAAGATCAAAAATGGGAACCAGAAAACAAAGTCAAAAACAGTGCAAAGAATTAAAAAACAGACATCAAAGAAGACAAAAGGCAGAAGAACCATGAGGTAGAAGTCTATCCAAATACTTGGATACTGAATAAACAGGATTGCTATGTTTTATAGTGGCAACGTCACAACATTGGATGTCACAGTGTCATGCACCTAGCAACCACCATGGAAAAAAGTGGCACCACCCATAAAAATTCAAAATGGTTTTATATCATAACAAAACAAAATTAAATTGGATTAAATGATCAATAGGTAGCCATTTGAAATTAATAAAAGTAATCTTGAGAATCATGATACATGCAAAATCCAACCCACCTATATACACTATATAAAAATACTGCTGTGATTTTAGGGAAATGTTATTTCATTAATGACTGTTCAGGCCTATGTGCAAATATTTCCGAAGGAATGTTGTTGTCTGCTGAAAAACAACATGAATGACGACATAAAAGGCACTTAATGGCTTCTCATATTACTAGGCCAAGATTTGTGCTTACTTCAGTAATAAATATGTGAAGAATTATAATACTTTTTATAAAATACATTTTTGTTGACAGAATTTGGATCCAGTGTAGATGAAAATATTTACAGGAGATAAATGTAAACATCGCAATGCAAGCAGTGTGTATGCCAGAGAGCTTAATTTAATAAAAATAGTAAACATACTGTTACATGTTCCATGCTTGTTTTTAAAGTATAATGATATGATCAGTTTGATATGCCTGAGTAGAGACTATTCTAATCTTTGCTAGGGTTTACTGTATGTCTGGATTTCCCTGGAATTCTCCTCTTTTTAGGCAGCTATCTGTTGGTTTGTCCGGGTTTTTCACACTGCAGCCCATCTTTCATAATCTAGTTTTTTATTTTCTTTCTTTTTAAGTTTCACCTACTATATAATTCTTAACAAACATCGGATGAACCAGCAAAGACGATGCCATAGTGTCACCAGGTAAATAATATGCAAGTACCCTCGTCCAAGCAAACACCCGAACTGACATGAGACAATCACCAAACTTCACTGCATACCCCATATATGGAGAAATTCATTGGCTTGGGAAATATGGTAACCCTAACTTTTGATGTCCACAAGTTATAGTGAGAAAAATTGATATGGTACTAATAATAAAACTGACTCTTTATATTCATCACATTTCAAACCAAGTGGATTCGTTGCCTATACCTTGATTGCAATGAGTAGCTCTATATGTTATGTCCATTATGTGCATTCCAAACCACTGACCCCACACTTGAATGGCTTAGCTCATGGACACAGGGTCACAGAATAGATGATGAATTTGAGATAGGCTGCAATGGTGTTTATATGTTCTCCCCGTGTCTGTGTGGGTGTTCTCCGGGTGCTCCGGTTTCCTCCCACAATCCAAAGACATGCAAGTTAGGTTTATTGGTGGTACTAAACTGTATGTGGTTGTGTGTGTGTGTGGTTGTGTGCCCTGTCCTGGGTTTGTTCCTGCCTTGCACCCTATACTACCTGGGATAGGCTCCAGCAGACCCCCACAACCCTGTTCAGGGCAAAGTGGATTAGAAAATGACTGACTGACTATTTACTAGTTTACAAACCTACTACTGCATGGCATGTTCTACCTGATTTCTTTCAATTAAAAACACTGGCAGCAATTATTTCTCGGATTTGACTTCAGTTTTGTAAAATCTCATTTCTAGATTGTCATGATTTTAGAGGTACTAGGCATGCACCATTACTAGGGTTTTTGTAATGTTTTGTACCTGCCTGAGGCTTTTGTTTTAGAAGCAGTATTTTGTTTTTTCTTCTGATACAGCTAACTCTCAACCAGTCAGCGACTGTCCCATTTCTGCTTCTCTGAGCAGCTGGCAAGCCCACCTGCATCATGTGACCTGCTTGTCTGCGTTGCTCACTTAAAGGATGATGGCTGTGTATGTGTAAATGTGTGTGTGCACTTACAGATTTAGTCTCACAGGCTCAGTTGCAGTGTACTATGAGCTGCTAAGTGCTGATTTGGTGATATTTCATATTTACGGTAACAAGAGTAACTTTGTGGATTAGCGCCATTGCAGTGTGTCCCAGAGCTGAGAAATAGCAGCAGATCAAGACCAAGACTAAGTGCAGTTGCAGTGTGCTATTTGGATTTCGAAGAAGGGAAACAAAATTATGTGCTAATTTAGACCACCTTGTGAGCAGGTTTAATGGAATTAGTATGGTGGGTGTTGTTACAAAATGAATTCCACACGCATCAGACAGACTGTTACAGAAGGGAAAAGGCACAAATACATACATTTTATATTTATATTGGGACTAAAACATAGCATGATACTGAATCAAATATATTTAACTCAATGCCACAGAAAAAGACAAGCAGTACATGGAAATGTTTATTTTGCTTAATATAAGAAATATAAAAATATTAATCGACATACATTTAAACCATTAATCTTCAGCAAAAAAAAATAAAGAGTTGTTGTCCCTAATTAAGAAATTCCTGGGACGAACATATCTGCATGGATCAAACAGTCCAGATGCTCCGGTTTATATTAACAACATTATTTCAGACTGCTTCAAACTAGAACGTGGTACTAGACAAGGATGCCCCCTGTCACCACTGCTTTTTGCAATCACAATTGAGCCTTTGGCTGTTTAATTTTGAAATGCTTCCAGATAAAGGGGGACGAACAGAGAAGGACTTAAACAGAAAATACCACTATATGCAGATGATATGGTACTGTGTATATCAGACCCACAAAATTATGTGACAGCAGCCTTAACAGCACTAGCAGAATTTCAAAAGGTATCTGGACTCAAAATTTATTTGAATACAACTGTACTCTTTCCAGTGAACTCTCAAACAATATTAGATTGGACACCTTCCCATTTATCATCATAGATCAGTTTAAATACCTAGAGGTAAACATCACAAGTAAATGTAAAGATCTTTTTCAATAAAATGTTGTTGTCTGCATGGAAAAAATGAAATACAAGACATGCATAGATGGCCTACCCTCCATCTCACTTTAGCAGAGAGAATCAACACTGTCAAGATGAATATCCTTCCCAAGCTTCTTTTTATACAGTATTTCAAGCCATCCCCATATACATTAACAAATCATTTTTTTAAGAAATTAGATTCAATCAAAACGTCATTTATTTGGAATTCGGAACATCCACGGATCCAAAGGGTGACCCTGCAACTACCTAAAGCAGAAGGTGGCATGGCACTACCTAACTGTCAATTTTATTACAGAGCGACAAATATACAAGCTATAAAAACCTGGACATTGACACAAATAGACACACACAGGCGTGGTCCACAATAGAAATAAAACCCTGCAGTACTTCTTTATATTCCTTTCTTTGTACCCCAGTAAACTTATCATCATATTCTAGCAATCCTATCATCTTTCATTCACTCAGAATATGGAATCAATGTAGGAAGCACTTCAAGGTAGAGAAGCTTTTATCTGTTGCACCACTATACAATAACCACCTTTTTCCACCTTCTCAAACTTACACAGTTTTTAATGTTTGGAAAAGGTTACGGGATTAAATCATTTAGAGGTTTGTATATAGATAATATCTTTGCATCCCACGAACAATTACACTTGAGATTTAACTTCCCATCAAAACAATGTTTCCACTACTTTCAAATTAGATATTTTGCTAAACAGAATCTGTCCAGTTTTCCTCCACTCCCACCTATTTCTATTCCAGAAGAAATATTGATCAGTCTTGAAGACTGAAGCAGCATTTCTATAATATCGAAAAACAAAGATCCTAGAGTACAGTGGTAAAAGGATCTCTTATTTGACCTTACAGAAAAGGACTGGAAAGGAGCCATTCATAGAATTCACTCTATCTCCATATGAGCAAAACATATAATTATTCAACTTAAAATCTTTTATCGAGCACATCTATCTCTTTTAAAATTGTCCAAAATGTTTCCAGGGCAATCGCACTCCAGCCTCACTGGGTCACATATTTTGGGCGTGCACCAAATTAACATCATTCTGGACCAAAATCTTTGAATGCCTTTAAGACAGCCTTGGTGTCACAATCCCTCCTAATCCCCTAACAGCTGTGTTTGGTGTACTCCCAGATGGGCTTAAAGTGGAGAAGGACAAACAAACTGTAATTGCCTTTACTTCACTAATAGCACGCAGACTTATCTTGCTCAACTGGAACAATCCCAGCCCATCTATTTTAAGTCATTGGGTAACTGATGTTATATACTATTTGAAATTGGAAAAAGTAAAATTCTCAATTAGAGAATCTGTTCAAAACTTTTTTGAAACCTGTCAGGATCTAATTAATAGCATTTTATAATAAGCATTTATAGTGAGTTGAAGGACTCTCTTCCCTCTTTTCTACTTTTAAAGTTTTACTCTGGCGATTGGCCTTCCTCTCTTTCTCTTGGGTGGAGGTTTAATTTAATTTTGTTAAGCTTGACTTGACTGTATGAAATGTTACTTACTTTTAATAAAATCAACAAAAAGAAACAGAAATTGCTGGGCCATCCATTTGCATTAAACGATGCTGCCAGTTTCTTCCGTGCTGTATTTGTTTGAAATGTTATGGAGATATCTTTGCAGGTGTTCTCCAGATCTGATATAAGATCTCTCACATTATTTATTATATGGAGCTTGAGCTTTACTGTAAAGTTTGCACAGCAATAATACATTCTTTATGAATATTGTCCAGCCTCTAATTAGGTATTTTATATGCTTTGGTGGCAGTTAGATTAATTTGGTGATTAGAGAAAGTCGCACCACCCAGGTCACCCTGATGGTAGATCCACACTTGACTTGCAAAGTCACTTGCAATTATTCTTCAGATGCGATTCTACTAATGTGTGCCTCTTATCATCATTACTTTCTGTACAGGAATTTCTGAGCCTTTTCATATGCTCAATGTAAATAAGTTTTACAAAAATGACAGCTAATTTAATGTAGCTTAATGACTGCAATAATTTTTAAGTTTACATGAGGATGTACTTTTTTACCTATGCTCTGTCATTTTAAATCAAGAGGAATGTGTACATTATGAGAGAGAGTCAGACATTAATTGCTGGTGTGCTGCTATTAACTGTCAATCAGATGGATAGCTGAGTAAACTGAGGAGAAACACAAAACCAAAACGAGTAGTTAAACTTTGTATTGATTTTGTTCTGCTGTTCACTGAGACAGCACTTAGACGTGAGGATCATCTCCTCTTGGTACTATACTACATAGTCTGATGTTGTTCTGTTGCTATTACGTATAATAATCTCAGGCACACTCCCTCCGAATTCAAATAAAAGAAGCCCTGGCCTTCACCCCAGCTTACCACTGGTTGCAGATTCAGTATTTTCCTTTAGATTAAGAATCTTAACCATTTGTGATTTCTTAATTTTGACATGTGCTTAGGCCACTTGTTTGTCATGTTAGCAGCTGATTGAGCGTATTTGGTGCTTTCTGAAATTTTTTTATTTTTTTATTTTATGAAATTTAGTTTGCTACATCTTTAAAGCAGACTGCTGTGCAAATGTTGCTTTATTTTTCCATGATCATCTGTTTGGTGCTTCTTTTTGGCTTTTATTCAAACATGTTTTGATGTTTGATGTTGTGATTTTATTTTTGTTTGATTTTTAGGTGCTGGTTTATCTTCTAGCCTTTTTTAGGTGAAAATGAGAGCTTTTTTATGTGGTATTTTCTCCTTTGGCTTCCAGTTGCTATTGTAAATTCATGACATGTACGTTGTGGATTATAGCGTGGCATCTCCAACCCCAGACACAAAACACAACTGTTTCACAGAAAAGACACTTTTATTTTCTCAAATTAGCTCATTAAAAATGCATTTCTTAATACTTATAGCCAGGTTTTCAAAGTAAGCAGGTCTGGAGTCTCCCATTTAGAGGCAAGGAGAAGTTTAGCAGTTATTGTACCCAAATACAAAACTTTAGGCTGGTGCACAAAGAGAGTAAGTAGTCAACAAGTAAAGGAATATTATTTGTTCTTTATTGTGTATTGTCTTGTTATTCATTTTGTGATTTTGTTTAACTGGCTTTGTAATTGTTCTGTGTTTCATTTCTTGTGTTTCCCTCCTTATGTGGAGCCAAAGGGGGCAGGGCCTCCTAATGTTCAAGATGTTCAGCTGACAGGGCTTCCACATGTGGCACCTTATTTAAGGGAATAGCAGGCCTTAGGCTAAATGACTTTCTCCCCTTTATCTCTCCTAATTATTTGTCTAAGGTTAGTCTTTTCTTTTAAGTTTAATTCTGTGCTTTAGGTACTTTTGCTTTATCATATTGTTTGTATTACTTAAATTTATCTTCTGATTTGTAGATCTGAATCTCTTAGTCTATCCTTTACTATTATATTAGAGTTAGTTAAATGATCTTGAAATAGTTATTAAACCAATTAAGCCAATAATTCTGGGGCTCGTTGGTTCCCCCTTATCTATTACACAATAAATCATAACAGAGGGAAGCTCAAGAACTAACAGCTATCAAAAAGAAATTCCCCAAAAAGTTTGGATGTGTGAAGTTGAGCTAAGGCGTGTTAAAATGTGCGATGCCAAAATGTGTTACATGGTTTTTTAGTTACAGGACTGGCAACCAGCCTAAAACAGCCTAAAATAATAAACAACATGGTCATGGCCATGTAAGGATTGAGTCAAAAGCCAAAAAACAAAATTTACACTGCCAGAATAATGACACAAATAAATAAGAGAAAAACAAATTATGCAAACACAGTGAACACCAGAAGAATATTAAGAATTGCAACAAATTCTGGGCCTTCCTGTTAATAATTGCTTAAAAAAGATTTCTGAAAATAAACTCTGGTTTTGTTTACCAAGCCCAATTCCCTCAAATGCCTAAGTACTTGTCCACTGAGGTGAACTATCAAAAGGACAGAAAAAGAAATCAACGCTAAAACATAGATCAGAATGTCAAACAAAATAAAAGTCTGAGGAGCCCAAACTAACAAACAAAAGATACCTATCAAAAATAAACAATAGGCACATATAAAAGGTTTTTAGATTTATCCAAAAGATGGGATATCTGTGCCTATGTGCTGCCATTTTATATTAGCGGAGAAAGATGACTCACTATGTCCCATGATTGACTACCCCACCCCACACTTAGTGACTGTAAACACCATGGCTGCTACCATGCAACATTATCACAAAATGGTGGTGACAGATGGCAACACCTGAATTATTATCTGAATAATATTTTTATTTTTTATTTTTTATCGAGGATTTGTTCTGTTCTGTGTATTATATTGTATTGTATTGTATTGTATTGTATTGTATTGTATTGTATTGTATTGTATTGTATTGACCCCCTTCTTTTGACACCCACTGCACGCCCAACCTACCTGGAAAGGGGTCTCTCTTTGAACTGCCTTTCCCAAGGTTTCTTCCATTTTTCCCTACTAGGTTTTTTTGGGAGTTTTTCCTTGTCTTCTTAGAGAGTCAAGGCTAGGGGGCAGTCAAGAGGCAGGGCCTGTTAAAGCCCATTGCAACACTTCCTGTGTGATTTTGGGCTATACAAAAATAAACTGTATTGTATTGTAATAATAAAGAACCCAAAAAACACAATATGTAAATGAAAAAATAATCAAAAATAAAAAAATGACACAAAAGTAATGAGAATTGTGACAATGTTACTATATAAGATGGTGGTACACTAGTTTACATCATTGAAATTTCTAGATTTCTAAAAGGACAAATTTCCGGCATAGTGAGTGATTTTGACCTTTCATTTATTATTAGGCAAACCATTTGTTTTCCATCTCCTGGTCCATTTACAGAATTTATCTGCATGATTTTTGCAGGAGACTATATTGTACTGAACCAGCTAATTCATATTCAGTTAATGGGCCTTCATACCCAGTTCAGATTCAAACTATTCATCTTGTCCAAGAGTAATTTCACAATGTGAGTTCATTTATCACTAACCCAACCAAAGCTTTCTGGTTTCTGTGATGACTTACCCAGTATAACAGATTCACAATTTTAGCTCAACAATTCCAATATAAATCTACCTTGCTTACAATCTTTTTTCTACCTCCATTAATACTTCTTTATTTTCCTGTCAGAAAAAATGGAAAATACACCCTTCTAATCTGTTTTGAAAGCTACCCTCATAAGGCATTAGTCTGCTGTTTGCAGACAATATCCGCTGGTTGCTTGCTGTTAGGACATGCATACCTCAAATACAGTAAATGGAGCGCCTCTTGGAAAAGTATCCAAGAGGATGACCTCAGCCGTACATTACAAAGGCACTCTGGCTGCCATCCAGCACTTAAAATATATTAATTCAACTCAGACTTCTAATTGGCAATGGAAAGATTGACACCATTTGTTTATGCTGTACTGTTTTTAAGAAATCTAAGATTTGCTTTATAATTCTTAAGGTGGGTTCAGAGTCATCTCACCTTGGTGATTCATTTTATCATGTGGGTGCTTTCCCTTAAATTTATGGCAGCCCATCTGCGCTGCCAGCTCACTGTATTTTAGCAATATGAGCAGTCAAAGTGAAAGTGACAGAGATTTTCCTGGTACAGCAGAAAAACCATGAAGTATCACTGTTTTTACCTCTTGATTTTCTTTCTTTCTTTCTTTCTTTCTTTCTTTCTTTCTTTCTTTCTTTCTTTCTTTCTTAGCGGATTTGTCTTCAGGAACATTTGTCTCTTGTTAACATGCATGTGTTTTCACTTCAGTTCGTGCCAATAAACCAGTAAATAAGCATAGAATAAGACTATTAACTCCTTACTTGACAGAGTGCTGCTGTTTCACACATTCTCTTTTGTCACCTGCGCCCAGAGGGGACAACTGAAGGCCTCTAGTGACTGCAATTCTACAGCCACTCCAGGGGTGAGCGCTGTGTTCAAATGCCTTTCTCTCTTCCTCCCTGTGCAGACCAGATGATTGACAGTTAGAACACCTCTGACATCATGTCCAGTGTATATCCACCTGGACCTGCCTCTTCCTGTCAGAAGTGCCCCAAACAGGAACCTCCCCCATCTTGGGACAGTTCTGTTCTGAACTCATATCTACAAAGACAACTCTGTTATATTTGTGTGTATTTTGCTGATTCTTAGACAAACAATTATATAGGGTAACCATGCTGGTACCCCAACTCTTTACCTTATCATAAACAGCTAATTTTCCTAATTCTTGATTGTGAGCACTTTAATGAGACTAAAATAATGTGTTATACAGTATAAGCAGCGAAAAACTACAACCCAGTTAACTTCTCTGACTTGTTGTCAAGGTCTACATCTTGAAACTGTAAAGTGCTGTCAGAAAGAAGGAAATATTTCAAAGCTGTCAAACACAATGTGAGAAAAAATGAAAAAATTGGAAACCTTTCCTTTGATTTGATCTGAAGAAAACCTTCAACATCCTGCCGTCATGCAAAGAAAAGCACATGAATTACAGCTCTACATGTGAATCTCGACAACACACTTTAATGAGACCTGCTCAGCAGCTTTCTAAGCAGAACACTGTAATAAGAAACATTTCTACATGGCTGTAGTTCAGAGAAGTGGAGCAGTTTGTATAACTGCTACTGCTACCTCAGAGTACTTTGACCTTGAAGTAATCACTGGCTAAGGTGTATACTGTCTCTCTCATGTGGGCTTCATTTGAGTTCTATCCATGATGTAGTGACTTTTCTATCTATCTATCTATCTATCTATCTATCTATCTATCTATCTATCTATCTATCTATCTATCTATCTATCTATCTATCTATCTATCTATCTATCTATCTATCTATCTATCTAGCCCAACAACATATTCCATTGTCATACCCATTTAATCCATTTTTAGGGTCATGGGGGCCGAATCTACCCCAGAAACACCGGACACAAGGCAAAAATGGAACAGTAGGGAATGCCAGTCCATCACAGGGCCCTCTCACTCACACACACACAACATCAGCGCGTGCAGAAGGAACTCCAAGTCCAGCTCAGGGTGGCGAAGGAGCAGTACAGGAGAAAGCTGGAGCAGAAGTTGCAGAATAACAGCATGAAGGAAGTGTGGGATGGGATGAAGCTCATCACTGGCTGCAGCTCGAAGCGGGGTACCACCATCGAGAGAGACGTGAAGAAAGCAAACCAAATGAACAACTTCTTTAACAGGTTTGACCACCCTAACCCACTCTCACTCTCACTTCGGAGTACTGCACCCTCCACACATCCTTCTGCTGATACCAGCATAGGAGAGACATTCCCACCCATAACTACAACAGCGCAAGTGAGCAGAGAGCTGAGGAGACTTCGTGCCAGCAAAGCAGCGGGTCCAGATGGAGTATCGTCACGACTGCTGAAGGTCTGTGCATCGGAGCTGTGGGGTCCTCTACAGCGCATCTTCAACCTGAGCCTGGAACAGGGGAGAGTCCCGAGGCTTTGGAAAACATCTTGCATCACCCCAGTTCCAAAGGTATCACGTTCACGTGAGCTGAATGACTTCTGGCTGTTGCTCTGACATCACATGTGATGAAGACCATGGAGAGGCTGCTGCTTCACCACCTGAGGCCACAGGTTCAACACGGCCTCGACCCTCTGCAGTTTGCATATCAAGAGAAGGTGGGAGCGGAGGATGCCATCATCTATATGCTACATCGATCCCTCTCTCACTTGGACAGAGGCAGTGGTACTGTAAGAATTATGTTTCTAGACTTCTCTAGCGCCTTCAACACAATCCAACCTCTGCTCTTTAGGGACAAGCTGACAGAGATGGGAGTAGATTCATACCTGGTGGCTGGGGGAGGAACGATCTTCTCAGTCTGTCAGTGGAGCAGGACAGTGACAGCAGTCTGTTGTTGAAGCTGCTCCTCTGGCATGGATCGTGGACTATCTTAAAGACAGACCTCAGTATGTGCGTCTTGGGAACTGCACGTCTGACATTGTGGTCAGTAACACAGGAGCACCACAAGGGACTGTACTTTCTCCGGTCCTGTTCAGCCTATATACATCGGACTTCCAATACAACTCGGAGTCCTGCCACGTGGAAAAGTTCGCTGATGACACTGCTATCGTGGGCTGCATCAGGAGTGGGCAGGAGGAGGAGTATAGGGACCTAATCAATGACTTTGTTAAATGGTGCGACTCAAACCACCTACACCTGAACACCAGCAAAACCAAGGAGCTGGTGGTGGATTTTAGGAGGCCCAGACCCCTCATGGACCCCGTGATCATCAGAGGTGACTGTGTGCAGATGGTGCAGACCTATAAATACCTGGGAGTGCAGCTGGATGATAAATTAGACTGGACTGCCAATACTGATGCTCTGTGTAAGAAAGGACAGAGCCGACTATACTTCCTTAGAAGGCTGGCGTCCTTCAACATCTGCAATAAGATGCTGCAGATGTTCTATCAGACGGTTGTGGCGAGCGCCCTCTTCTACGCGGTGGTGTGCTGGGGAGGCAGCATTAAGAAGAAAGACGCCTCACGCCTGGACAAACTGGTGAGGAAGGCAGGCTCTATTGTTGACATGGAGCTAGACAGTTTGACATCTGTAGCAGAGCGATGGGTGCTCAGCAGGCTCCTATCAATTATGGAAAATCCACTGCATCCACTAAACAGTGTCATCTCCAGACAGAGGAGCAGCTTCAACGACAGACTGCTGTCACTGTCCTGCTCCACTGACAGACTGAGAAGATCATTCCTCCCCCAAACTATGCGACTCTTCAATTCCGCCCGGGGGGGTAAACGTTAACATTATATAAAGTTTTTGTCTGTTTTTACCTGCATTATTATCAATCTTTAATTTAATATTGTTTTTTTGTATCAGTAAGGTGCTGCTGGAGTATGTGAATTTCCCCTTGGGATTAATAAAGTATCTATCTATCTATCTATCTATCTATCTATCTATCTATCTATCTATCTATCTATCTATCTATCTATCTATCTATCTATCTATCTATCTATCTATCTATCTATCTATCTATCTATCTATCTATCTATCTATCTATCAGTCACCCTCACACAGGGCCCGTTTAGACTCCCCAAGTAACCTAACCAACACATCTTTTGGGATATCGGAGGAAAACCTGATCTGCAGAGCCTAATTAACCTTCTGTAACCTTTCCAGACATTTAACCTGTCATTAACAGCCCATGGATAGCAAAGCGAGAAATGTTTAGGGTTTAGTTTTAGATGTTAGTCTTCCCCAGTTCGTAGTGGTGACTCTGAGGCTAGGGATCTATGTCAGTAATTGGAAGGCTGAGCAAGGCCTTTAACCTGCAATTGCTTTGTCCTGGGTAAGACATTAACCTGCATCCAACCCTGCAAGCAGGTCCTCCAATTTGTAGGTAGAACTTGGGGGTTGCTGGCAGGATTGGCATTCCAGCCACCATAAAAAATCTCACACTGTTCCAGTGTGGTGCTGAGGTGTCAGCACTCGGGTCCCAGTCCTTGTGGTTTGTGGTGCGGTGGGTATGGCAACGCTCTATCAGCGCATGCTCCCAAACCCCAGAGTTCCTTTGTTGAAGTCAGTGTTTCTCATTCTTTCTCTCTGTCTCCTTACAGAGTAGTCTTCTTCTTGCACCCAGGTCAACAGATGCTACCTCTTATAAGGGTTTGCTGAAGAACATAAACAGTGATTTTACATTCTTATTTCTTGGTCAGCAGTATCTGGGTGTTGATGACTGGCAGGGGTTGGTGTCCAGGCCTGGCTCACTCAAGATGCCTTACCTGGCCGGGAAACTGGCCCATCAAATAGGTAGGGTGGTCCCTGCTGGAACCAGGAGATGGGCAGAAATGAATGCACTGGCATCTCAGAAGGATATGATAAAGGATCCTTAACCAGTACAATCGATAGACTGGGGGAGACAGCTTACCTGGGTTATTTACTCCCCTGAAAAACTAGATGCCAGTATCCTTAGGTAACTGTATCTCTACGAATTTGTTGGCATGTTGGGAACTATAGTTCCATGGGGCAGCCATGTTGAGTTCCATGGGTGCCACCAGGAGGCACTGCAGGAAATAATGGTCCCTACTTCATGAGACTTGCGCTTAACCCAGAAATGCTTGCAAGGGACAGTGTCATGGCAGCAGAAGTATTCCTGGGTCCATTTGAGTCAGAATCAGGAGAGGAGCTGGACAACACTCACCACAGAGAAGTAGGGAAGAGAGAAGGTACATTGTGGTACTATGTTATATTTTATATAGAAAGAGACCTGTCAAAGGTAGTTTATAAAATAAATATGCATGTTTGAAGCCGGGATTGTGTCTGTAAGATTGTGTTTGATGTGCATTTACATCCTTTACTGGACACACTCTGATATGGAGAAAATAAACTCTGGTTAAGCTTCTGGCCTCTAGTTCTTCCCACTCCTCTGTTCCCTTATCTTCAATTCCCATAACATAAGCACAATGACACTGTTTTTTGTTTTTTTTTTTTTGCCATTGAAATCTCGATTGTACCTAATATCTAATAGTCAGCTAACCTTGCCTTTTGCACGATTGTTTCAATTAGTTAATTAACCATGCATCTTTCACCATTGATTCATCTTACTTTGATCCAAGAAAATCCATCACTATGTGCCAGCTAAGAGCTGGCATTGAAAATTCAAAAGTGTAGGCTATTTCTAAAGGCAAAGTGCAAACATATTGAAGACGGCAGGTGAGATGTCTTTATGTAGCTCATTGACAAAACACCAAGCCATACTGAAATGTGAAGGCAACTAAAACCTTTGCTCCCATGTCTTATGAAGGTGCTTTCCAGAATCCTGCACATCCAGCAGAGTTGCTGCAATATAAGACCAACTACGCAGTAAATGTTTGGTTTCATTCAAGATGTACAGATATCTTCATCTGAAGAGCCACACACAGATTACTCCCAGAAAACACATCCTGTTTGAAATATTTTCATAGCTAATAATCACAGGGGTTACAAAACGCACAAACTTTCCCATCCAGAGCTCTTTGAAAGCAATTCAGCTACCTGTTGTGTGCAATTATTCTTGACCTTTATTACTTAAACTTCTTTTAGCGTATACTGTATTTGTTTACTAACGGGAAGCACTCTGGCTTGGGTGACCACGTTCGGGAACATAAACCATCTTTGTTGTGACAGTTTCATAACTTTGAAGCTTCATTCCACTCTGGGTTTGTTGCACCAGAGGAAATGCTGCAGTTTCAAATTGACTGTTGGGCACTCATCAAGATAACGTTCTTGTAATTGGAGCTAAACTTCCAAACGCTGATGTCATTGTTTAGAAACAGAGGTGAAAGATGAATGCCACAAACTGCGTTCAAGCCTAAAAAAGTAAAACGCAAAACTGCTGGGAATTTATTACACAAGAAGATCTCTTTGTCATTACACTTTTGGCTTGATGCTCCAGTTATTTCAGGTTCAACATCCACAATCACTTAGAGCCCACCCTTGTCTAAACTATCGACAATGACAGCAGTACGAGATGAAAGTAGGCTTGTGTACACTCAGTGCTCCGAGTCACAAACTGAGCAAAAGAAAAAACCTGTGACTGCTCCCAACACTAAATGGTGGTCTTTAGGTACGAGAAGGATGGGACGCGGAAAGGGGCAGGTTTTATTTACTTTTGGAAACAGATATTATAAATTTAAATTTAAAATAAGAGTATTTAAAAAAACAAGAACACTTACATCGGCCTGGTGATGCCATTTCCCATCTTCTGCAGCAAAGTTCAATGACCTGCAGTTGTTTGCTGTGCACAGTTGGACAGGCCTGTTTGGCTTTATTTAAAAAATCAACTCAAACTTATAGTGATTGGTACATTTTACTCTGACAATATACCATACCATATACAGTATATACAATATATGACAATATATATATATATATATATAAACGTAATTGAACGCTTATGTCTACCCCACTGACCTAAAGTTTTATTTTAGTCCTAATTTCCCTCCCATGATAGGGCCTCACCCAGTGTTGGGGGTAATGTGCTAAAAGTAATTTGTGCTACATAATCAGATTTCTTTCTATGTTAACGAGCAACCAAAGCAATTCTTATTTTATTGAAGTAGAAATATGTGTGTTACTTAAGAAAAATAGATATGCATTACAGTATTACTATGGAAGTTTATTCCCAACACTACAAAAGAATTAAAGGTACTGCAGAGATGTTGACTGCTGGGGTCGGTGTCATTCTGCACACACACGTGTCGGCTGTCTGGTGACAACGAATAATAAAGAGGGTAAGGTCGTTAGCTTGCAATCAAGTTAAAAGAACTGAACAAAAGTTATACAGTAGGTATTGACAGAACAGACAGACCACAACAAGGAGTTGGGGTACCACCCTGGTAACCCTGTACAATTGCATGCAATAAATTGTAGAGACATCTTTTTAGACCTGAGTTCACTGAATTAAGATGGCCAATCTTCCAGCTTTGAGGACTTCGACAAGAAGAGGTAGGTCCAGTTCACAGACATCAGTGGTGGTAAAGTTGTCAATCTTCTGTACTAAAGAGGGCAATTATTAAAGAGCGCCAACCCCTGGAGTGGTGGATTATTACCACTACTTGAGCCCTTAAACTGTCCCCTATGTGCATACACATGACAGTATGCATTTAATCCTGCATGCTCTGAGAGGTAACTTAATATGCCCAGTTTGAGGTCACAGGGAGCCTGTGGTGGATGGAACGTAGATCCTTGCATGCCTCAATCACACAACCAAGCCAAAAAGAGTGTTCGGCATGCAATCCAGTTGCAGAAACCTATAAATAAAGCATTAGTTTAGATTTAATGCAGATACCAGTATTTGCTATAGATACATTGAAACAGTGTGACATGGTGGCCCAATAGTTAGTGTACATACTTCAAACGTTTGGGGGCTCTTGTTGGGGATGGATGTTATTTACTTCAATGATTACTTCAGTAATGAGTAATATAAGTTATTTTTAATAGTAATGTTTCCCAACATAGCTAACAACATGAATAATGGAAAGGAAATACATAGACATTTTCATTAGGCAGTAAGCAGAGGTCCTAATAATACTGGGGTGAAGAAATAGATATCAAGGACCATACATTCAAAAGGGGATGAGGAAATCCCTTTTTATATTGCTTTAACTGAAAATGCCAGTGATTTTGGTGTGTCCTCAGATACATGGACATGCAGAATTTCATTAGAGCATTAGGGCAATTGTGATGAAAACAGGTCATTCAGTCCAACAAGCTCACCCATCCTATTTACCTTCATTGTCCCAAATAACATTAATATCTGACGGTCTCTAAAGTCCTACTTTCCACCACACTACGTGGCAATTTATTCCATCTGTCTTTGGTACTTTGTGTGAAATAAATAAATAAATAAAAAATTCTAACATGTGCAATATTTGGTTTCTCTGTATACTTAAATCAAACAGGTTTAACTCTTTCAATCCCTCGTCATAGTTCAGACCTCTTACTCTCAGAGTCACTCTCGTCTGGACTTTCTACAGCTATTCTGTGTCTGTTGTTTTGTAAAATGGAGACCAAAATTATACACAATTGTCACACACGTGCGTATGGGAGGCAGCTAAAGGGCTTGAATAATGACAATCCCATGCCATTCCAGGGATTGGCGAGGTGCAGTGACTTTCTCTCTCGATCTTCTGCATACCATTCACGGGAAATCTCACAGGGTTCCAGCGCCCATGAAGACGTCACTTCTGTTTCCGGTGCCCACGATGACGTCACTGCCGCCCATGATGGCATCACTTCCGGTTCTGGTTCCCATGAAGATGTTACTTTCGGTTCTGGCACCCATTATGATGTCACTTTGCGGTCATGATGACATCACTTCTGAGCTCTGCCTTTAAAGTCAACATCTTTATGTATTTAAATCAGTTCTGTTTTGGACTTGAACCTGAACACAACTCAACAAAAACATACCCATGTTGCAGCCAGGGCATATTATATGGGTGGCTGCCCCAAACCTTTTTGATGTCTCTTGTCAATTCATGTTAGATAGTACTCCAGGCCTCACTAATGTGTTTTGAAACTTAACCTCCCCTGTCTTGTACTCCACCATATCTAATTTAATGTTCTTTTATCCTTCTTGATAACTTCTGTGTATCGTCTGGATGTACAGTAGATTGTGATGAGTCCACTATGACTTCCAGATCCTTCTCCTGAGGTATACTTTCAAGTTTCAGATCTCCCATACTGTAACACCTGACATTAATTTACATTCTTCTTCATCTGACACAAGTCTGCCCAAACCTGCATGCTGGCCATAACCTCCTGTAACAATTCAGCTGACTCTGCATCATCTGCCCTTCCACTTAGCTTGGCATCATCTGCAAACTTAATCTGCCAGTTGTTGATATTCTTTTCTAGATCATTCATCACCCTGTATGGGTTGCAAAGGCTTCTCTTCAGAACTGTGGATTTGGAGAGATGCTACACCCACCCTTTTCTCCAGGCCTGGCTCTATATACTGTACCTACAACCTATTGCCCATTCTGAATGGCTACTTCTTTGGGACACACTACACCAATGATGAGGATATCAACTCAGCTACAGTAGAATAACTTCACTTGAGTGCCGTTGAAAGTTTTGTGAATGTTATAAACTTTTTTGATCACTCATTGTACATGTTCTTATATTCGGACGTATTTTCAATAAAAGGCACCTACCCATGCTAGGACCCTCAGGAGAAAATAAAGATACCAGTAAAATGCCATGGGGTAGAAATTATTTTAAATTTGTAGATACCGAAGAGGACGGGTAGGCGTCCTGCCCAGGATGGAGGTGGAGCCCTTGCCATTATGCCATAATGGACTAAATGGGAGCAATACTCGGTTGGGATGTCCTGTGATCCTTGTCCTAGGTAGGATACTCAAAGAGTACAAGAACTGGCAGGAGAGCACGACAGGAAGCAGTTCATCCCCTACTTTTTATTAAGTGGTAGTGTCCCTCATATAGAGTCCCAGTTTGGATGCCAGCAGGGCTTCATGGGAGTTGGAGTCCAGAGGAACAACCCTGTGGGAATCCCAGGTGGACGATAGGGGGTGCAGCCGGGGGAGGATCTCCCTGGCTTTCTCATATACTGGAAGTGCTTCCAGCTGGCTACGTCACATCACCAGAAGTACTCCCGGGTTCTCAGTAAAAGGGACAGCGCTGCCTTGTCCAGACGAGTCGGAGCTGGAAGCAGGACGAGCATCACTCAACTGGAGGACAGCAGTGTGTTGGAGAGAGGAGACGTGCTTGGAGGAGAGATAAGTTGTGTGATAAGTTTTTTTGGGTTGGGGTTTGGGGGTCTCTGGTGCCCCCTAACCTTCATAACTTATTTTTAAAAAAAAAACTCAAATTGACTACTTTCATGTTTTTAAAAAAACTTATTTTTATTACGCTAAGCAAATGTTAATCTGAACATGAAAAACATTTTACATAAAATGCATTGCTATACATATAATTGAGCATTTAGATTTTCAAGAATAACTAAATCTTCTTAAATAAGCAAAAATATACTATTTTAATTTTAACACAAAAAATAGATTTTTTTGATAGTGCTGAGTTAAGTGTTAAGAATTGTAAACTTTTTCATTTGCAATGGACTATTGGTTTGCTCACTGTTTAGTTGGTTACAGTAGACTGAAACCATTTACAGGTGTTTTATAATGTCTACTCATTCAAAGTCCTCGTTGAGTGTTTAATAGTCTCTATTAGCTGCTGTGGGAATGCGCTGTATGTTTGGGTAGGCTCACCTCACTTGTGCTGAGGTTAATGTGGGGTGTGCTATACTAAAATAGTGCATCTGTAGCCGAGATTCAGTTGGGCATCTCTAGCATGGGCAGCTAGTCAGTCCCACACGTTAGTGATGCTAAAGCTAAAGCCTTTTCACTTACAATAGTATTATAGATCCAAAATATTTTAAGAAAACCTTCATGTTGCACTGTGGCAGTTTGCATTCTGGTGGTACACAGTTGCACACACTTTGATAGAACTTTATTTGTCCCCAGTGGGAAATGTAACTTTTCACAGAAATTCATAAAATGAATAAATGATACCGTATAGATACCAGAATGACTAAAAATAAAACTTCTGACTTGGATGTCACAGTTCCAGTGCCTCATTATGCAGGTGTATGCTGTTGTTATAAAGGAGTCCCAGTAGCGTTTTCTTCACATACTTCTGCTGTATAAATAATTGGCTGAAAGTCCACAGTGTTAGTTTATCAGTGAGAGGATGTGCAGCATTTTTCATAATGGCATTCAGTTTTGTTTTAATTCTCTCTTTTGCAACAACTTCCAGGGGGTCCAGAGTGTGTCCCATAACTGAGCTTGCCTTTTAATTAGCTTGTTGATTCAGTGGGCCTCTCTTGAAGTGATGTTACCAGCTCAGCACACCAAAGCATAGAAAATTGCATTGAGTTATAGAAGATGTGAAGGATGTCACTTCCCACATTAAAGAAACACAGTCTCCTAAGGAAAAAGGACATGCTCTTCCTTTTCTTATATAGTTCTCTATGTTCTGAGACCAGTCCAGCCTGTCATTGTTGTGGACATCTGCTGATGTTTTACATGCATAATAAAGACTATAAGAAACCGTCTTGCTTTTGGCCATCATGGAGAAGTTTCTTCTTTCACAATGACCAGAAGTGTGCTGCCCTTGTCAAACATCCATCCATCCATCCATTTTCCAACCCGCTGAATCTGAACACAGGGTCATGGGGGTCTGCTGGAGCCAATCCTAGCCAACACAGGTCACAAGGCAGGAACCAATCCCGGGCAGGGTGCCAACCCACCGCAGGACACACACAAACACATCCACACACCAAGCACACACTAGGGCCAATTTAGAATCGCCAATCCACCTAACCTGCATGTCTTTGGACTGTGGGAGGAAACCAGAGCGCCTGGAGGAAACCCACGCAGACACGGGGAGAACATGCAAACTCCACGCAGGGAGGACCCGGGAAGCGAACCCAGGTCCCCAGGTCTCCCAACTGCGAGGCAGCAGCGCTACCCACTGCGCAACCGTGCCGCCCCTTGTCAAACATACCCCTCTTTAATAAACACATGAGTGAAAGTGGTATTCCTCCAGTCTCCGTGACCTTCAGACATGTGGCTGACTCAATTACACATCTTGTAACCCTTTTTGAGTGTGTCCTTCTCTTGAGACTTCTGATCCTTTCCTGTAAGAAGAGAAGAACATACTTTGAACCATTTGGAGTTCCCTGCCCTTTTCCCTGGGACTTTGCTTGTGCTACTAGCTTTGAACTTACAGGAAGGCAGATCAAGATGGTAAAACACAGCTCTAGCACAAAGATCTACACCTTTTTTAAGCTAGTTGGGATCAGTTCCACCTGTGAGTTGAAACTTTGCCCCACCATACCTCATGACTTCAAATTTAATTTCACTTTGGTCATGAGGTGGCTTTAAATTCCAGCTCAGGATCTCCTTAGGCCATACCCTGGAATAATTTTCAGGGTTGAGGTGACCATACTAATATATCTAATTGATCCAGGTGTTTCTGTATACCCAAGCACTTCTGCTGTGTTTGAATGGCCAAGTCTTCCAGAAAGTATCAGTGCTGTTTGCATTATTAATAGAACAGCATAGTCTCATAGACTCCTACCTGGACCCCTTGGTTCCCTACTAGCAAGGTCCTGGTGCACCCTATTTTCTTTGGTTTTTTGGCCTCACTCATGTCTTTAGAACATCAGGTATTTCTGGAGCCTGCTGAGTCTCTTGCACTCTAGCATCACAAAGGAACATAACCTGTTTCCACCAGAGTTAAGCCCCTGTTTCATCTGTACTGGTGCCTATACCTATTACTGCTATGGAGCATCCATAAATACAAATAAAGTGTAAACAAGCCCTACTAGTCCTTATGTTTCCACACTGATATGTGCAGAATTTTCACCACAGGAAGTATTTCTGTCTCTTCCTCTTTATTTTAATATTTTGTTAGCTTTACGAAATGAATTCCATCTATCCTGGGCCAACCAGATAGTGACGTTCTTCCTGACAAACTCCTACTAACCAGGCAACCATTCACAACACTGGTAGATCTTTTGATTTCGAAGAAGTCTTAAGTTGTTCAGTCTTCACTGGTGGGCTTGGGCATGGCTGTTAAGTCCAATCCTTGAAGTGCACAGTGAGAGTAAAGATGCTGCAATGGGTGCAGGTGGTGAGGCCTTTCGGCATTCCCTGGCTCTGGTGATTTGTTCCCTTTTGCCACTTTCAAACTAAATACAGGCTTTTGGCCTTGTAACCTGCTATGGGCCCATGAGATTCCACAAAATGTCAAACTGTCTTTGATAAAGTTCTTCTAGTGTTTCTTTGGATGTCCTGTTTTTCCTGTGACTCTGTGCAGGATCTCCACAGAGGATTTGGTATAGCATATCCTGCCTTCTGATTCTAAAAACCAATTGTGCTGGAAACACTTAAGTTGCTTAATGTGTCTCCAGAAAGGTGTCCAGGTCTCACAACCACATAAAAGTTTTGATAGCACAACTGCTGTGTACACTAAACCTTGGTTGACAGCTTGATGTTAGTATGAATCTTCTAGAGTAACTTCTAGGAAATCATGCCATAGGACTTTGGAGACGTCATCAAATGCGCATTATGTAGTTAATCATTCCACTTCCATACACCTTCTTTGCCAATGCTATAATAAACTCTGCAACAAATTACAAGGTGCGTTTATATGGCAAACCTGTCAATATGAAATCTTAAAGGTAATGACTGATCAGGCGCAGAAGGGAAGTATGTATGTGAGTGACCGGCATCAAATGTTTCTCAGAGGCAAGTGGCCATCTCCAGATCTGACTAATGCTTAGCGCTGGACTTTTTGCAGCTGGTGATTTAAACGCACAATTGTACATTCCAGAATGCACTGCAGGACTCCTAGCAACCTTTTATTTGGCCTTTGTTTACTTGCAGGACACATCTTGAAACATGCAGCCAAATCTTTTTGAATTAAGTGCATGAAAAGCACTTTGCAAAGCAGGAGAACCACAGAGCTTTGTTTAGTTATTTTCTTTTTGTAGTTTTTTTGGAAGGAAAGGATGTTATTAGATGCTAAATATACGAAGCACCTTATTTTGTCTTTGTATCAAAGCAACTTACAACAACATGCTTGAACACTTAAACTGTTAAATTTGCCTTTCATTGCTTATCTTAATAATGTTTCATTTTCTAAGAATGTTTCTTTACAACAATGACATTGTAAAGAAAAGCACAAAGCACCAATCAAGTGTATTTTTTGCAATTCATATCTATTCTCTGGCATGGACGGTCCCAAGCCTGGCTGAGAAAGGAGGAGGTTTGGGCATGGGGCTCACTACCCTACCCTGTTAAACAAAACTTAGCTACAAAAACCCCAAGAAGAGATCAACAGGACTCAGCCCAGGGAAGAGATAGGTCTTCAACAAGAAGATTTATGACTCCATGTGATGAAAGCCAGAAGTCTCTGGAAGTCAGAAGACCGACAATCCTTCTTTTGACCAGGGCAGCCAATATTGGAACATGGGATGTGAGAACAATGTATGAGACGGAGGACTTTTCAAGTAGCAGCGGAGATGAAAAACTACAACCTCACTCTGCTTGGAGTCAGTTAGAACAGATGGACGCAGTCCGGACAGAAATAACTAGTCTCAGGAGAGATGATATTATACTCTGGACATGAAATGGATAATACCCCCCACACCCAAGGAGTAACACTTATATTGTCTAAAATAGCTCAGAGAGCTCTCATAGAATGGGAAGTCCATGGCTCAAGGATCATCACAACATCCTTCCGAACCAAGAAGAAGAAGATAAACATAAACATCGTACAGTGCTATACGCATACCAATGACAGTGACGATGCAGACAAAGACCAGTTCTACCACATTGAGAAGTATACAGAGAGAGATGTTAACATCCTGATGGGGGACTTCAATGCTATGATCGGAAAAAAAACAACACTGGGTACGAAGACGTCATGCAAAGCCATGGACAAGGGGACATGAACGAGAATGGAAGAAGCTGGCAGACCTGTGTGTACTGAACAACTTTGTCATTGGTGGCAGAGACTTTCCCTACAAGAACCTTCACAAAGTCACTTGGGTATTGCCAGATCACATAACTGAGAACTAGATTGACCACATCTGCATCAATGCAAACTTCAGAAGATTAATGCAGGATGTGAGAGTAAAGATAGGAGCGGACGTGAGTTCCGATCACCACTTCGTTCTGGCCAAGCTGAAGCTGAATCAAAACATAAGTATAACACATATCTCTTGAGAGAGACTAGCAAGCTGGAAGATTTCAGAGCCACACTCAGCAACAAGTTTCAAAGTACTACAAGACCTGCTGGAAGAAGAGGAGAGCACCCTGCTGAAAAAATGGAAAGAGATAAAGGAGACAGTGATGTCAACATTTCAGGAACTGCTTGGCCTCAAGAAGTACCAGCACAAGGAGTGGGTCTCAGTTGACAAGTGAAGAGGATGGTGATCAACAACAGCCAGACAAGATCAGAGAAGGCCAAAGCACAAGCAGAGTACACAGAAGCAAACAGGCAAGCAGAGCATCAGAACAGAAAAGCAAAAATACATACAGTACCTGGAAATAGAAGCAGAACAAATAACAAGAGAGGGCAACATGAAAGAACTGTATGAAACCACCAAGAAGCTGGCAGAAAAGTACAGCAAACCAGAGCAACCTCTGAGGGTCAGAGAGGGAAGACTGATCATGGGTGATGAGCAATAGAAGAATAAATGGGTGGAACACTTCAAGGAACTTTTGAATAGGCCAGCACCACAAAACCCAAAGTCAGACTCTTCAACACCAACATTAAGGCAGTTCTTTTATACAGAGCTGAGACATAGAGAACTACAACCACCATCAAAAAATTGCAGGTTTTCATTAACAGCTGCCTGAAAAAGATTCTCCACATTTGCTGGCCAGATACCATCAGCAACAGTGAACTCTGGCAGAGAACAAACCAGCTGCCCATAGAAGAAGAAATCAAGAAGAAGACACACCCTGAGAAAGTCTGCAAGTAATATCACCAGACAAGCACTAACATGGAATCCCCAGGGAAAGCGGCTGACCAAAGAACACCTGGCGCCCAGATTTGGAGATCTACAGTATATCAAGACCATGGGGATGACTTGGAACCAGCTGGGAGAAAAGCCCAGGACAGAGATGCTTGGTGATCCCTTGTTGGCAGCCTGTACCCCAGAAGAGGTAGTAGGCGAAAATGAAAAATGAAATGAAATATCCATTCTGTACAATAGAACTGATCAGCTCAGAAGTCAGCCATCTATATGTAGTAAATGCATGTCTTTTCCAGCTGATAACATTGCAAGCAAAGAAACTGTAATGGAGGAACCTTTCATATATCATCTAGTTATGAAATATTTATTACTCGTGAAACATCTTCTAATGATGGCATGGTGAAGCAGTGGCTCACAGCTCTAGAGCCCTGGGTTAAGGCCTTGTCCCATTACACGGCTTTTCAGTTTCAAACATTATTCACATAATCTTAGTGGTAACGCATGCTCCCGTATAGCCTGACATATCAGTCCACCTTATCTGTGACACACTCTAACAAAATGGTCTGATTTTGTCTTAATTTGTAGCAGTGGGCCTTGAGTGAGTGTGTGAGAGTTGATAACCAATGTGTCTTCAGCCAAAAGCACACTGTAATATGATGCAGTTGTTACAGGGTTAATTCATATTTAATTCTATACTTGTATTTTTATATATTGTGGTCGCCGAGTAAAGAAGGGTCAACAAAAATCAAAATATTTTAGGTTGCTAACATGGCCCCCCTGCCCCATTTCCTAACAAAGTCCAAACCAAAAACAAAACTCGTTGGTATGAAAAGCAATAAACAAAGATAGGCAGTGGAGTGGTGGTTAAGGATTTGGACTCGAAACCCTGAGATTGTGGGTTTGAACCCCACCACTGACACTGTGTGACCCTGAGCAAGTCACTTCACCCATGTGTGCTCCAATTGGAAAACAACAAAAAAAAGAAATACAACCACTGGTATCTGAAATATTGTAAGTTGCTTTGGATAAAGGCAACAGCCAAAAAAATAAATGTAAGTGCAATGTAGCCAAGTGGTCTCTGTGCTGAAGGGTCCTCAGATTGGAGCTCATCTCTCTAGGCCTTCTCTGCGATCAATGACGCCTCCTTCCAGGCACTCATCCCTTTGAAGCTCTGGGACCGGAAGGGGAGGAGTCAGTTGCCCTCAATGGGAGGTTTATCAAGACTGTAGAGGAAGAAAATAACAAGACTGGTAGCAGCAAAACCCCCTCTCAGTATTACATAACTGGGAAGAGCTTGGATAGTTATCTTAGACACACATTTGTAACAATATAAATATTTCTTTTATTTGTATTTCCCCCAATTGTCTAATGTGTGTTAATAAACATAAACAGGAAACCATTATTGGGAGAGCAATTGTTTCAGGCTCCTGCCCAGGGTGCAATTGTATGGACTCACTTCCTCCGCAAATTTGGCTTGCTGGATAGGAAAATTGGAAACAGAATCTCCACAAAGTTTTAGTTTGTATTTATTTTTTACAGCAATAATATAAAACGCCTGAGACTCAAGGCAACTGATGTATCTTCTTTTGTTACCTGACGTGAAGGGAAGAACAGAGCAGCGTAGCAGATGGTCGAAACATGGGTATGTTTAGACATGACAAACAGAAGAGAAACTCGTCTGTCTGATGCTGAGTGTTTTATGCACTTTGACAGAATGGAAAAAATAGAAAAAGGGGCCAACATTGCGACTGCACTCGTTGTACCTGTAAAGCCTTTGCACACTCCCTGGCTTAATCAGGCAGCACTTTATTAGATAAAGGGGCAAGCTTAAGATACAGGGAACTGGAGTGACATAATGTGACATCCCTGCAGTTTCTAGTCCTATGATCTGACATACTCCGGCAACGAGAACAGTTGTGAAGTTTGACATCTCTGAGTAGAAGTCACGTGATGTGACATTGGCTTTAGGGTCTCAGGTCTGATTGTTAAGTGAGTGAAATGTAAATATTCTCTTCATGTTTCGCAGACTTTTAATGATCGTATGAGCGCTGGTGTGCCACCAGAATGAGCGTGAAGCACTGGAATAATGTTAAGTGTGTGTATAAGCATGCTGCCAAAAAGATGGCATAACTTTGTTGCTTATAAGCAATGTTAATTTCCCCATTATGTCCAGTTATCAAACTAATTTACTGTCTTAAATTACTGTCACAATTTCTTCGTTTGCTTGTAATGATTACAAAACTTTTTGTGAAAGTGGTAACACAGTAGTCATCATTGCTGCTTTGCAGATCCCGTGCCTTAGGCTCAAATCCTGCACCCAGTCTTCGTCTGTATAAAATCATTTATAGAGCAGATGGTACAGTAGTTTGAACTGCTGCCTGTCATTTCCAGAATCCTGATTTCGAATCCTTTGCCCCATTGTTTCCTGTGTGGAGTTTGCATCTTCTCCTCATACATGAATGAGTTAATCTCCAAGTACACTTTATTTCCTCCCTCACCCTAAAGACAACTGGTAGATTAAAATGTTGGCACCTTTATATTGGTCCTGAGTGAGTGTGGGTGTGTGCGTTTGTGAGCGCGTCCTACAGTAGGCACTGACTGCCTGTGATGCTGCACTAGATTAAGTGAGTTTGAAAATATTGTTTTATGTTAAAAATACCTTATGGAGAAATATTTCTGCTAGAAATGTAAAAGAACTATAACCAGTGAGCATCTTCAGTTCTGAAAATGTAGCAGAAAATTTAAAAATGTTCTACGTTTTACCTTCTTCCCAATACAGTAATCCCTCGCTATATCGCGCTTCGCCTTTCGCGGCTTCACTCCATCGCGGATTTTATATGTAAGCATATTTAAATATATATCGCGGATTTTTCGCTGCTTCGCGGGTTTCTGAGGACAATGGGTCTTTTAATTTCTGGTACATGCTTCCTCAGTTGGTTTGCCCAGTTGATTTCATACAAGGGACGCTATTGGCAGATGGCTGAGAAGCTACCCAGCTTACTTTTCTCTGTCTCTTGCGCTGACTTTCTCTGATCCTGACGTAGGGGGATTGAGCAGGGGGGCTGTTCGCACACCTAGACGATACGGACGCTTGTCTAAAAATGCTGAAAGATTATCTTCACGTTGCTATCTTTTGTGCAGCTTCCTGAAAAGACATGCTGCACGGTGCTTCGCATACTTAAAAGCACGAAGGACACGTATTGATTTTTTTATCTGTCTCTCTCTATCTCTCTCTCTCTCTGCTCCTGACGGAGGGGGTGTGAGCTGCCGCCTTCAACAGCTTTGTGCCACGGTGCTTCGCATACTTAAAAGCCAAACAGACATATTGATTTGTTTGCTCCTTTGAAGAGGAAGATATGTTTGCATTCTTTTAATTGTGAGACTGAACTGTCATCTCTGTCTTGTCATGGAGCACAGTTTAAACTTTTGAAAAAGAGACAAATGTTTGTTTGCAGTGTTTGAATAACGTTCCTGTCTCTCTACAACCTCCTGTGTTTCTGCGCAAATCTGTGACCCAAGCATGACAATATAAAAATAACCATATAAACATATGGTTTCTACTTCGCGGATTTTCTTATTTCGGGGGTGGCTCTGGAACGCAACCCCCGCGATGGAGGAGGGATTACTGTATCCACAAACCAGACGGTGCTGAACACTCAGCTCTTTGTACATGCAGTTGTGTCACAATCTGGTGGATGAGAACAGGCCATTCATCCCTACAAAGCTCACCAGTCCTGTCTGATCTTTGATCACTGGTCCTTTAAGCACACCTTAGGAAAGTTACTGTAGAGAAGATAAGGATCATTCAGACATGACTTCCTTTTCCCATGCCAGATAAGAGGTAGTCCCGCTTTCTTTTTAAAACATTAGAATACTCTAGACGAGAACAGGCCATTTAACCTAACAAAACTCACCAGTCCTGTCCACTTAATTCTTCCAAAATAACATCAAGTCAAGTTTTGAAGGTCCATAAAGTCCTGCTGTCTACCACACTACTTGGTCACTTATTCTGTGGTTCTCTGTGTAAAGAAAAACCTCCTAATGTTGGTGCAAAATTTACCCTACAAATTTCCAACTGTGTCTTGATGAACTCATTTTAAAATAATAGTCTCAATCCACTGTAGTAATTCCCTTTATAATTTTAAATACTTCAATCATGTCTCCTTTTAATCTTATTTTGCTTAAACTGAAAAGGCTCAGCTCTTTTAATCTTTCTTCATAATTCATCCTCTGTAGCCCTGGAATCAGCCTAGTCGCTCTTCTCTGGACCTTTTCTTGTTCTGCTATGTACTTTTGTAGCCTGGAGACCAAAACTGCACACAGTACTCCAGATGAGGCCTCACCAGTGCGTTATAAAGGTTGAGCTACTCATATTTCAGCTTTTCTCAACAACTTTATGAAACCACTGGTTGATGGTCTCTCTTCAAATTTAAAAGATATTTGCCATGCTCTTCAGTTATTTGATAGCTTTTATCGTCATGGTCCTGACTGCTTCATCTTTACCATGGACATCACCTCTCTGTATTCAGTCTTTTCTCAAGAATAAGGCCTTACTCCCCTCAGACAAGCTCTCAAATGATGTCCAATCCAAGACCTTACCACACACAAACCCTGAGTGGCAGAATTGATTCTTACCTTGATTGCCTTCTCTTCTGCTAACAATTTTTAAAAATTTATAATAGATTTCCAGAAGCACAACACAAACCACAACCCAATAAACATCAATGAAGATTGTGTGGAAAGAGTTCCTGCCTTCAAGTTTCTGGGTATACATGTTGCACATGATCTCTCCTGGTCCATAAACACCACAGTGGCAGTCAAGATGGCACTACCTGCGAATCCTCAGGATATGCTGGTGTCCTTTTCCTGCTCCTCCATTGAGATTGTGCTGTCATAGTGCACTTCTATGTGGTATGCCAGCAGCTCAACTGGCAGACAAGAGAGCCCCTCAAACGATCATAAACTCTACCCACAAAATCATTGGCTGTACACTGCCCTCTTTGGAGGAACTCAACAGACCAGCCAATATCACGAAAGCCCCTTCCCACCCTGGACATCACCTGTTTGAGTTGCAGCCCTCTGGAAGGCGGTTCAGGTCCATCCAATCGCGGACAAACAGAGTTAAGAATAGTTTCTACCCCAGAGCCATACGAGAACTAAATACTTCTAAACACTTATAATGATTGACAATGATCAATATAACAGTCACTTCTGCACTGCAAGGGCATGTTTACTTTCTTTATAAGTTCTATTATTTATCTATTTCTATTATTGCACTCAGTTCATATGTGCATTACACCTAAGTGCAATACAGTAATCCCTCCTCCATCGCGGGAGTTGCGTTCCAGAGCCACCCGCGAAATAAGAAAATCCGCGAAGTAAAAACCATATGTTTATATGGTTATTTTTATATTGTCATGCTTGGGTCACAGATTTGCGCAGAAACACAGGAGGTTGTAGAGAGACAGGAACTTTATTCAAACACTGCAAACAAACATTTGTCTCTTTTTCAAAAGTTTAAACTGTGCTCCATGACAAGACAGAGATGACAGTTCTGTCTCACAATTAAAAGAATGCAAACATATCTTCCTCTTCAAAGGAGTGTGCGTCAGGAGCAGAGACTGTCATAAAGACAGAGAAAGCAAACAAATCAATAGGGCTGTTTGGCTTTTAAGTATGCGAAGCACCGCGGCACAAAGCTGTTGAAGGCGGCAGCTCACACCCCCTCCGTCAGGAGCAGGGAGAGAGAGAGAGAGATAGAGAGAAAAACAAACATGCAAAAATCAATACGTGCCCTTCGAGCTTTTAAGTATGCGAAGCACCGTGCAGCATGTCGCTTCACTAAGCAGCTGCACAGAAGGTAGCAACGTGAAGATAATCTTTCAGCATTTTTAGACGAGCGTCCGTATCGTCTAGGCGTGCGAACAGCCCCCCTGCTCACACCCCCTACGTCAGGATCAGAGAAAGCGCAAGAGAGAGAAAGAGAAAAGTAAGTTGGGTAGCTTCTCAGCCATCTGCCAATAGCGTCCCTTGTATGAAATCAACTGGGCAAACCAACTGAGGAAGCATGTACCAGAAATTAAAAGACCCATTGTCCTCAGAAATCCGCGAACCAGCAAAAAATCCGCGATATATATTTAAATATGCTTACATATAAAATCCGTGATAGAGTGAAGCTGCGAAAGGCGAAGCGCGATATAGCGAGGGATCACTGTATTTAGTTACTCTGTTGCATTGCATTATATTGTATTGTATTGTAATTTAATTATGTCCATTATATGTGAGTGCACCTTTAGGACTGCTGCAATTTCGTTGTAGTAAGTGCAATGACAATAAAAGGAATCTGAATCTGAAATCTGAAACTTCTTCTTTACAAGGTGCAGTAAGTGGATTTTCAGTGGGTGTTAAGAAGAACCCAGGCTTTGTAGTGGACCCATAAAAAGATATCGTGGTGATTGTATTGGTGCTGCCTCCTGCACCAGAGGCCAGCTACAGGAAATCATTAACGAGTTTACCAGTGTTCACTCATCTCTCAGGTTTACAGTGGATGTTTGAAACACAAATCTACCTCTCTTCAATATTAGTCATTTGGTTAGCTTTCCAGGACTTAAACTGTCTGTCTATAACAAGCTGACTGTCTCACATAGTTACTTTTTCTACAGCTCCTTCCATCCCTGGCCCTCTACCTCTTTCACAGTTCCATAGACTCTGATGCCTTTACAATGATGATGTTGACTTCTGTAATAAAGCCCTCAGAATAAGGAGTTTCCTCATTGATAGTGGATATCCTTCTTATGTTGTGGTCAGGGCCCTCAATCAAGCTTGGAGCTGATCTCGTAACATTCATTTGTTGGGAACTGGAGATGCAAATATGGTGATTCTGAGGTATTAGGTCCCAAAAGACTTTTCTGGTCAGGCTAGGCCTCTTTTGCCAGGCTGGAAAGGTTTCACACCAGTGGGGATTAATCCCAGCTTTAACCGGCCTGCCTCAGGCCCAGCAGGCCCAAAAGGAACTGATACCTTCAAAAGAAGCCCTAAAAATATATCCAAAAGCTTTACAAGTAAGGGGGTCACCATAAACCTCAGCTTATATCTAAAAGGGCATCAAAATGATATTAATAAAAGAGATTTGTTAATAGGAAAATACAAACCAAAGAGCAAAAGAGGCAAAAAAGGAGTCTCTCTATTATAAAAAAAAAATCCTGGAAAGGAAAAGCATGGCAACGAGACGTGATCTTCTCTGAAGTTTTTGGAAGACACTTAAAAGACCTGTGAGATAAAAGAGACTGGCCACGGAGCATCTCGTGGGGACCGTAAACATGAGACTTGGTGCCAAGAGATTGTCCCAGGGCTGTCTCGTGGGGATGTGGAACATGAGATTCTTGCAAGAAACGTCCTACTTACAAATAAGAGCACGGCCAGCAAAACACTCAATCATGTAAAGGCACGTAGCACACACAGATCCTGTGCTCTCAGCACATATAAAGCGTATAAGGACAATACGTTCTAGATGAAACGTCAACGACTAAGCAAAGAAGGAAGAGCAGCATGGAGAAAAGAGACCCAAAAGCATTGGAGAGAAAAAAAAGGCAGATAAGAGATTATGAAAGCAGTGGAATTCGAAAGGCTCAAACAAACGATGGCGCGATACACATGTAGAGAATGGTACAGAATATGAAGGCAGTAAAATTCGAAAGTATTGCAGCATCCCAGCCAAGTTGAAGCTTTTTTTGTTTTAAGTGACTGTTAGGTTCGATTGAGGGAGGGCGGAGTACAGCATGGAAGACTGATAGCGGGGTATTGATTGATGTGGTAAGGGGGGGCGTTGGAGAAGGTGCTAGAAAGTTGTGTTTGGGGTTATGAAGTCGGCGATTGTTCAAGTAAAACTTTTGTGACACTTTATTACGTCAGTCACTACAGTATCAAAAAAAAGACAGTAAAGATCGCATTAGTGCAAACAAAAGGTAATTAATCATCAGAACCAGGTGTAATTGAAAAAATAGCAGGACAAATCGAGATAAAAGGCAAAGAGTGGAAAACAAAGTCTTTTCGACTTCTCTTCATTCGATGTACAAAACGTGGATTTACACAATAATGGACCATACCCTATGAGAATCTGTGGTCCCACACCAGTTAAAGCAACGACAAATTTAATTTCAAAGCATACACAATTCGGTCAGGTGTATATTTATGATCACGGAGAAGCGATGTAAATTGTAACAGGTGACAAGAAAGGTGATGTATATATTCCGCAAATAACATTAGACATCAAAGGAGATCTTGATATGCCATTCGTATTAAAATGTTTACAGTTTACCGTGAGAATAGCTTTTAACAAATCACAGGGACAAACATTAGAAAAACTAGGATTATTTATTACAGAAACAGAAACAATATTCACACACGGACAGTTAGTTATATGTTGCATTGTCACAATGTGTCTCCAAAAATGGAATAAAAATTCAATGTGATCTTGAAGAAAAGGTAATTCCAGATATTGTTTTTAATGAAGCTTTAAAGTAAAAGTGCAAATAATGAAATTGAAACAATTCCAAAGAAAAAAAAAGCTTTTAAAATTGTATAACACAGGGGTTGGCGAGCGAAGCGAGCAGGGGGCAGAGCCCCCTAGTTTCCTAAAAGGCAATCCTAATTCAATAAAGTCCCCAATATGTAATCTAGAACCAGAATCCATAGTCAAAGCAAGAGAAACAAATACCAGAAAATCTAACAACAAATAATACTCATGATCCCACGGAACAAAATGCTTGGCCCGCTGAGTCCTGCTTCTGGCTTGAATATCTATATTACTAAACGACAGTTTAATTTATGAACGGCGGACGTACCGACACGCATGTGCACTGCGCTGCGGCGCCCACCAGAGTCAAACGCAGTGGCTTCCCAGAGTCAGTAGGTGGAGCCCAAACAACACAACCTGTAAACTAAACTTGCTCTAATCCACTGTGCCAGCAGTCTGTGTGGCATGTTTGAATCACATAACGGTAATTCAGTAACAGAGAAACAAAAACGAGGCCACATAGATAAAAACAATAAACTGAGGCTCCTACAATGCGCTTCACAAACACCAGAAGCAAAGAAGTCACAGCTCCAAAACGAAACACCTCAAGTAACGGAAATACAAAAACGAGCCCGTATGGATAAAAACAATAAACGAAAGCGCCTACAACGCGCCTCTGAAACAGCAGATACAAAGGAGTCACGGCTCCAAAAACAAAGAGCTCAACGATTACAAATACAAAAACGAGCCCGTAGGGATGAAAACAATGAACGATGGCGCCTACAACGCGCTTCTGAAACACTACATGCAAGAGAGGCACGGATCCAAAAAGAAACTGCAGAAGGGCTACAAAGTCGTTTAAAAGGTTTAAGACGTTCAGTATTCCAACAAAGAAAAAGCCAAAGACAGCAACGACGGACAGACGCTGAACAATTCCGCCAGTTAGCTGAAAACGCATTCTATAATGAGTCCACTGTTCATGAAAATTCATTGGGATTAATGAGTGTCATTTGCAGTCATTGTCATTCACGTAACTTCCTTGAAGAAAAAACTGGCAGTACAACTGATGAGTTTACACGTTGTTGTCAAAAAGGTCAAGTTAAGCTGCCTCATTTGGATGAATATCTTGAATATGTACGGAAGCTTTTGACTAACAATGTACCCAAAAGTAACGGCTTTATACAATTCTTTAGATCCTACAATAGTTCATTTGCTTTTGCATCTACCAATCAGTATTAAAAGTAAGTTGAATTATGATTCCTAACAGTAAATGAAGTCTACCTAACGACACAGCCACAGAACAACAAAATTAGTAATACAAAAACGAGCCCGTATGGCTACGACCTGTAAACTAAACCTGAGGTACAGCGTGCACGCCAGATTGTACAGTATATATGCACAGATGCCAGAGGCAACAGGCAAGTCGTTCACACTACTGCCGCTGCCAAATGCGAGACTGCATGGATAAAAACAATACACGAAGGCGCCTACAATGCGCTTCTGAAACATGCCTCATGACTAGCAGAATCGTACGTCAACATCGCCGCCATACTGTGAGTGGCACTGTGGACGCACCCACCCTCCATGATATTTCATCCCTACAAATATCGGAGGGAACAGAAAGTGATTGCCATTCTTGGATTTGCGATTCTTTCGAGAATCGCAGGGCTTTGAGAATCACGGGGCTGCTGGTAACGACAGAAGGAGGACCCAGCAGCTTTGACACCAGGGTGGTCCCACCTCTTGGGGAACAACCCACAAAGCACAAGGAACACATACAAACTTAGAGACTTACATAAATAACCAACAATAAACATAAATAACACAAAAATATGAAAAATGATTAATAAAAACAGAAATAGGCATAAATACACCGCACCACTCTAACAGAAACCTCAATAATAAAACATGCATTGTCCTCCCTTTCCACCCTAACAGTCATAAACAAAATTTCCCACTTAGCAGACTGACACTTTCTCCTAACCCTCCCTTGCTCCGCTAGCATTTGCCTCCTAATCTGCACAAACATTTTGTCCACAGTTCACTTCACAGAGGAGAACCATCTTCCCCGCCAAGCACTTGAAGCTGTAACACGAGTTGCTGTGTCATTTGCTGATATGTTGCCAACAATACCATTGTAACTGCATTTGTTGTAGGAGTTGTTCCAACATCTCCAGTGGTGAAACAGGCTATTTCAGGGCTCGTTGTAGATCACATCCTTGATCATAGCCACATTAATCTTTCTGTTTGTGTTCTTTCACAGGGCTTCAAAAACAGTTTTCCAAGAAAACCAAGAAGCTAAGCTTATTCTCACACTGGGATCACATATTTATCCAGGTCTTAATGATGTTAATAATCTCTCCCTTTATCTTCTCTAATGGCAGCTTTTCACATTTTCTCTCACAGTTTACTCCCTTTATCTGCCCAGGCTGTGTTTCTCCCTTCCCGTCCTATGTAAGTTTTCCACCCTTTCCTCTTCAGGTACACAGCTGATGAAGGCCATATAGCTGAAACGCTGAGTATCCAGAAAACTCCACAAACTCCAGAAAACTAAAATGATCATTAAAAAGTTAGCTCATGATACAGTATTAGGTCTATTGTGATGGATAGCACACATGCATGTGTTCCTGTCAGGATGGGTTCTGATCCCTTACCTGGCCGGGAGACCATGATACAGAGTGGGCACAAAAAAGACCAAGATGTTCCTATTCCTTGCCAGAAGACTGATAAAGCCTGCCAATTTGCAGGTGGGCACAGATGGACCGAAGACTCTTACATGGCCAGAAGGCCAGTAGGATTGAAGGACAGGGGGAGACAACCTGGCAGGGCTGCTTACTCCCCCAACACGCTAGGTGGCAGCCTTCCCTGGCCGATGCTACCTGTGCAGATACCCACAAGGAATGCTGGGAATTGGAGTCCCATAGAGCAGCCTTTTTTGGGTTCCAGTGCTGCTACAGGAATATGTGAACCCTGCTACTTTGTGGAACTTCTGTTTGAAGTGCTTCTAAGAGGCTAGCACTGGAAGTACTCCCAAGTCAAAGATAAATGGAGTTGATTGGCCTCATCCAGGAAAGTTGGCGATGAGTGTGCAGGATGTACAAAGCTTGCCTGGGAGGTATGGAGGAGAAACAAGAAAGAGAGAGATGAGAAAATTGGGTTTGTGATTACAAAGAAGGCTTTTGTAAGGTAAAAGAAGATAATACAGGGCGAGTCAAAATTATGTTAACACTAATGGATTAATTTTATCTTGACCACACCTTTCCAGGTCAATGGATAGGTCATGGTAGACCATTGCCATGGCCTCCACACTCCCCTGGTTTGACACACTGTGATTTCTGGTTATGGGGTATGGTGAAGGAGCACGTGTATAGCTGGAAGGTTCGTGATATCAATGACCTGAAGGACAGAATACAGATTATGGTATCATCTATTCTTCGTGAAATGTGTGTCCGGGTTTTAAATGGTACTGTTGGCTTTTGTGTGTTGAACATGATGGCGAATAGGTTGAGACATTTAAATGTTAACATAATTTTGACTCACCCTGTAAACTTTGCATTTGCACTTGGGACTTGTGCCTGTGTGGCCGTGTCAGGGGTGCTGCAACGCCCCCTACTGGTCACACTATATAACCATGACAGACAATTCAGAAAGCTGTCATGCAGGGTTGTTTTTTGCATTGCTATCACTTCTGCTTGCATGTTTAGGAATTAGTAGGTTAGTGAAATGACTGAATGAGTGCTTAAAACCACATACAAAAACCACTATAGAGGAACGAAAATCAATTAAAAATTAAATATTTGAAAGTGCTGTCACACTATAAAAAAACGATAGAAAATAAAGGTGATCACCAATCAGGATTCACTCTTTCCTTACATGCATAGCTGCTGGGATCATTTCTCTGAAGCTCTGTATTGGAATTAACAGTTAGAAATAAGAAAGATAAAATATAAGCAACTCCTACTGCTCTGTAATATACAGAGATTGTAAAATGTATTCACTGCTTTCTTCTCCATTCATCTCTACTGGCCTATTAAACTCACTTGATTAAAAAATCAATTTAGGTATGTTTACAAGTTTTACTCCGTTGGCCATGCTCTCTCTTTCAGGGGTGGGGGTCGACTTGTTTTTGAATCCTATTTTTTGTAAAAATTGATCGATTTGTATGAATGATTACAATAAAATTAATAAAATTATTTAAAAAAATGTATTCACAGCCTTGGAAGTTTTCACATTTTATTGTTATACAACATTGAATTACAGTGGATTTAATTTCTTTTTTGACACTCATTAACAGATAAAGACTGTTTAATGTCAAGGTGAGGGCAGATCTCTGTAAAGTGGTCTAAATTAATTACAATTATAAAACACAGAATAACTGATCAAGTAGGTATTCAGCCCTTTAACTGGACACATCTAAATCAACAGTGGTGCAGCTAATTGGTTGGAGAAGTCACATGATTAGTTCACTGGTGGTCACCTGTCTGGGGTTTCAATTCTCTGTTGTATAAATGCACCTTATCTGGAAGGACCAGCTAATGGCGAGTCAGTACCATAGTCTACAATAAAGATAAAAGAACAACAGGGAACTCCATGAAAAGGTGATGGAAAATCACAAGGCAAGGGGATGGATATAAGACAATATCCAAGTCACCTTCATCTCAACAAGTCATTTAACCATCATGTCAATATGCCACACAGCCCAGACATGATAACTTATGTATGAGGGTATTTTTAAGTGTTACGGAGACCACAAGAACCCTTTGACAAGATCTTGTTACATAAGAGTAAATAAGCACTTAAACTCTAAAGTGTCACCAAAAAAAGCACATGACGTCTCAGCTAGAATTTGCCAGAAGGCACATGGGAGACTCTGAAGTCAGCTGGAAGAAGGTTCTATGGTCTGATGAGATCGAAACTGACCTATTTTTGCCATCAGACTAAACATCATTTTTGAACACTGCACGTTATAACAAACACAACATCACAAACCGTGAAGCAAGGGGTTGGCAGCATTATGCTGTGGGGATCCCTGGAAGGCTTCTGAAGGTAAATTGAGTTCAGCAGAACACTGGGAGAGGTATGCATTTGGGGTATGACAGAACATTGCACCACTGGAAGAAGATTTGTTTTCCAGCAAGACAACAACAACATCAAGCATAAAGCCAAAGCAACACAGGAATGGCTTAAAAACAATGTTAACATTCTGGAGTGGCCGAGTTTTCAGTCCAGCCTGGAATTTGTAGCTGTACATAAGTCATAATTCCCATGCAACCTGGCAGAGGGCTTTTTTCCAAAGAAGAATGGGAAAAAAATGGCAGTGTCCAGGTGTGCAAAGCAAAACAGAAGAGGTCATCCACCTGAAGCTAAGCATGTTTTGAGCATGTTGGATGGGAGACCAACCAGGAAAAGCTTGGGTTACTGCTGGAAGAGGTGCTTGAGAGGCCACTGTGGTCTGTGTGTGGATCCCAACACTCCAGTGCAGTGACGGTGACACTGTGCTTTGAAAATGGTGTAATCCTTCAGATTAGACGTAAAATCGATGTCCTAACTCTCTGTGATCACAGAAGATCTCTGGGCATACTTCATAAAAAGTAGAGTGTATCCCAACGTACTAGCTAGATTACCCACCACAGTCTAGTAATTCCGGGCCCCTAATCATCAAAGTAACTCTTTGACCACATCACCACCTAACAGCTAATGTGTGGTGACTGTACAGGTGCAAAAATGGCTGCCGTCACATCGTCCAGGTGGATGTTACACATTGGTGGTGGTTGAAGTGGCTGCCTACTAACTATGTAAAGTGATTTGAGTAGTGAGAAAAGCACTTTATAGTTTGTGAGTACAAACCACATGAAGGAAGCTCTTGGTGGGGTTGCTGGGCTCAATGTCTGTGGCATGAGTGAGAAGCTCAGCTGTACAGGACAACCTTGCAGTAGAGCTTTTACTTCTCTGAATCAGAAGGAGCCAACTGGGGTAACACAAGCATGTAGTTAGGAAGCCACCCCGCAACATGGCCCATATAATGGTGGTTCTTTCCTGGCACTCAAAGCTGACGGGACTCCCTGTAAACCAGTGGGCTTGAAAAATGAATGAGTGAATGGATGAACACATGCAGGTTAATGTAAGCTGTGAGATCTTACTGCTTTATAAAATATGGCAGAAAATTAAGAGAATATTTAAAAACACATACTGTAACCTCAAGAGTAAGTGAGCTCCCGCTGGTGCCACAAATTTAACAAAATAATAAAAAAAATGATAAAGTGTGAACTCTACTGTTAGAACATAATAAATATTGAAAAACAAGCATAAAAATAGGAATAAAAATTAGATCAGGTATAGCTGAAAGGTCACAGACAAAAATATTAAGAAAATCAGAACAAAAAAGCACATATGAAAAATACTTTGATTCTCTGCATTACCTTGGACTTGTGGCCATGTATAAGCCATGTTGATAATTTGAGATGTTCATGAAGTCACAATTAAAGGCACATTCTGGAATTTGATTGAGAGAGCAAAAACATAAATACCTCATGAAGCTATGAATCGGGCGGCACGGTGGCGCAGTGGGTAGCACTTCTGCCTCGCGGTTAGGAGACCTAGATTTGCTTCCCGGGTCCTCCCTGTGTGGAGTTTGCATGTTCTCCCCGTGTCTGCGTGGGTTTCATCCGGGCGCTCCGGTTTCCTCCCACAGTCCAAAGACATGCAGGTTAGGTAGATTGGCGATTCTAAATTGGCCCTAGTGTGTGCTTGGTGTGTGGGTGTGTTTGTGTGTGTCCTGCAGTGGGTTGGCACCCTGCCCGGGATTGGTTCCTGCCTTGTGCCCTGTGTTGGCTGGGATTGGCTCCAGCAGACCCCCGTGACCCTGTGTTCGGATTCAGTGGGTTGGAAAATGGATGGATGGATGGGAAGCTATGAATTTCTTTCTTTCTTTCTTTCTTTCTTTCTTTCTTTCTTTCTTTCTTTCTTTCTTTCTTTCTTTCTTCTGTCTATCTATCCATCTATGCCCTAGCTGACAGGAACAGGAAAGTCACACAGACACGTTTTATTACCTACAGGGAAAGTTCCACATTAAACTCTGTTCAGGATGAAGTATATTGCACTGGCCGACTGATCGCCTTCATTGCCAGTCATTCACTCCAAGCTGTGCAATCAAAAGTCATACACGACCAAAGAAATGGAGGTGCCATGTTATTGGGCTTTCCGGTTCCTCCACGGTGGAGTGACCACGCGACATGGCGGAGATGCAAACACGCGGCACATCTGGTGTGACATCAGCTGGCAGTGTAGGCTCCTGCCTCTATGGTGTGACCTGGGGTGATGTGCTTTTCGTGAGATGTGCTTCTTTGAGGTCAGAGTGTTACTAGCAATAAATAAAGAAAATAACTATACCCATAGCAGCATACTTTCGAAAAATGTTTGCACCATCATTTTTAAATATTGCGATACTAGCGGTCTAAAATGGAGGGGAAAAGATGTCAGCTTAAATGTTTAAATCTTACAGTGTCAGATTCATATATGTTAGGAACATTGTGACCACTGCCGCAATCATTAACAACTGTACACATTTTTGTATGATGGTTTTAATTTCCTTTTTATTTCCAGAAAAATGGGAAAGTTAGCAATACATTTAAGCATGATTCAAAAATGTATAATTTGTAATATTTTACACACACATACATAGTATATATTTTATATACAGTATATATAATTATTTACAGGATTTTTCATTTCCATATTTACTGTACAAAATACAAAGGTTTACGCCATAAGGCTGGTGTGGGCCGACGCTGAGCTGATGAAATCACCAGAGGAGGCCGGGGGGGGGGGCACCGTAAACACTTGTGGTCCTCCAGTCACTATCTGTAGCACAACAAAAACACTGCAAGCATTAGGCTGACCTAGTTGGACATTTTCTTTCACTGAGGTTTTGTTTGAAGTACCTTTCTAATTAAAGCGTTTATTTAAGAAACAGAACGTTACTTGTTCACGTGCACGCACAGTGTGATGAATACTCTTTTAAAAGAATAATCTCTTTATTGGATCTCTCAGTAAAACTGGTGTGTCATATGTAATAGTCTTTGAATTAACAACATATAAGACAGGATCTAAAATGATACTGAGGAATATTAAAATATACACTCTTTCCACCTCACATCCCTTTCTCTAATAATATTAACTGAAACTGCTACTGCCATCTTCAAGTTGAAAAATGTGGAAAAAGGAAGAGGCTGCTTTAGAGTCATTATCTATTAAGTTTAAGGATCGTATTCTTTATACAGCTGTACCTTAAAATGTATTTTGACAGACTGACGCACATTTTGCATTTCTTCTAATCAATAAAATGCTGACTGTCATTACTTTGTGCTGCGTACGTGTCTGTGGGTAGGCAATGCCACCCCAGGTCGAGAGGGGGCGCTCACACTAACTTCCTCCTCTTCAGTTCCCTCCACAGTATCAGTAAAGGCAACTGACTCCGCCCCTTCCAGGTCCCCTCCTATAAAGCCTGTAGCTGCTGGAAGGAGGTGTTCAGTTTGGAACAGACTGCACCGCAGGAGCGGAGCATGACCATTTACTTAGCCTGGCAGTTTATTTGTTTGATTATTGTAAAAAGTGGCCATTCTTGTTGATTTTTGGACTGAATTAAATAGGGACGAATGGGTTGGTGCCTCAACATTTATCTACAGAACTTGCAGTACTTCACAAAACCACAGTGCACAGGCGCGTACTCAAATGATTTGATTCAGCATGGAATCAGCTGCTGCTAGCTTACGATAGCTAGCCTTGGCTTTTCATTTAAAATCTAAGGAATGCTGTGATTTGTATAGGACGAGACACTTTGTATAAATGCTGTCATAAGTTTTTGGGTGAGTGGGGTTTTGAAGAACTGATGTGTATTTTTTGCTTGCTCAAGTTGCGTCAGACACACTGTCTACCTCTTCCTTTGCCTAATGAAGATAGTTTCTGTGCCTTGGATCCAAAGTGCCAAAGATTAACTGGTGACAGATCTTCACCAGACACGCTTGTTGTCACAAATAAACAACAATCTGTGTGCGTAGCTAAGCAGAAAGTCGCTTCTGTTTTGTAGCGTACTTGCACTAATCAGCCTAATTCTTTACATTCAATTTGTCAGATATATTGTTGCAGAAATATTTTTCCAGTAATTACAGGCATCTTTAGTTATTTTTAACTGAAACAGTGCCAAAAGAGACTTTGTTAACATTTGACAGAACTACTTTTATTTACTCTTTCACATTCCAGCTAGTGAATATTCCATCCTCTTCATCTTTATGCTGCTTCTACTTGAAATCCCATGAAATACAACAACAGAATTTGTTACCTAAAATCAAAACTGGGACTCCAAAATAAATTCCCTGCCATTTTTTGTCCTTTCCGCTATAACACCTTCATCTAACGTGGAAGGAAGGCTTCCCTTACCAGACAGCGGGGTCTCACTCTTCAGTGTAAGGTCTGCTTTAATTTGCACTTTTCCAATGCTCAATGACTTCTGGAAGGATTCCGATGTGAAGTAGTACACAAAAGGGTCAAAGCAGCAATTCAGGGCAGCTATGCAGAGTGTTATCGGGTACATAGTTTTAGCAAATCTCTCCAGCCAGCAACTAGCCACAGCCTGAGAACGCACCATTGCATACAAGAAAAGGATGGAGTTGTACGGCACGAAGCAAACGACAAAAATGGCCACGTGCACAACAATCATCTTTAAAACCCTCTCCTTGTTGGTACCAATTTGGCAGAGTGTAGCTGGCTTACGTAATGTCCGGAGCACCATGGAGGAACAAGCCAGGTTGAGTAGCAAGGGAATGAGGAAACCAACAACTTCAATAAAGATGGTTATTTTCGACAAATAAGTCTTCCAGGTACTCCTTGAAAAGCCCTCAAAACAAGTAGTGCTACTGTTAGAAACATTGGTGGTAGAGAAAAAAGATGCTGGGATCCCACCTCCTAGGACCAACATCCAGACCCCCGCACAAGCAATTCCTGCATTCCGTCTGGTGCGGACTGAGCGGGATCGGAAAGGGTACACAATTGCCAAAAATCGGTCAACACTGATGCAAGTGAGGAAGAGCATGCTTCCGTAAATGTTGGTCAGAAAAGCCGTTCCGGAGATCTTGCAGAGTCCATCCCCAAAGGGCCAGTTTCGGTTGAAATTGTAGAAGATCTTGAAAGGCAAAGTGAAAACAAAGAGCAAGTCTGAGACGGCAAGGTTGGTCATGAAAAGAGTGGTCTCGTTGCGAAGTTTCATGCGGAAGCAGAAAACAAAAAGTGAGGCACAGTTGGTAATGAGCCCCAGCACAAAGACCACACTGTAGACGGCACCGTACAGGTTGTATTTGAAGGAATCATCAATCGGGCAATTGTCCCTGCTACCATTGGTGGTGTGATTAAGGAATGCCATTCCACGTGTGTTACTTGAAAAGGCAAGCCTGTCAAAAATGTTCTACCAACATCTGTGGCACAAAATGCACCTTAGAAACCATCATCAAGATCCACCCTCCATTGCTCTAACGTCTTTGTTGATATCCCATCCTTGAAATGAGGTTATCTGTGTCTTCTGCATCTGAGTTTACTTTTCTTCTCTTTCCTAAGGAATAAAAAAGAAAGGAAAGTGCATTAGTAAGGATGAATTAGTTCAGCCATTGCTTGACATTTCACGTGTCATTGCCTTCCGTGTGATCAAAGCCAAAGCTTTCCATTTACATTTCCTGCTCCCCAGAAATCTTTTGACATGGTGGCACTGACTGTAGCAAACAAAACATTTACAGTGTTCTCCAAGGAATATGCTGCTGGCTGCCTTTAGAAATGTACTTTATAAGATTCACTTGGGTTCACTGAACAAGCCCATTTGTAAATCGTTCCAGCATCCTGCTAATTAAGTCATCCGTCTTCCCGCACAGCGCTTCCCACTGACAGACGGGATGGAGACTCTGCTCTCGTTTCTAACTAGCAAGATGGAGACTCTGCTCTCATTTCTAACCTAGCGTGCCTCCAGCTTGTCTAAGGCTTTAAGTTCAGCCGTGGTTCGGTGTGAGTTCTTAATGTTCATGCTTGTTAAGCGTTCTGTGGGAATAGTGAGTCAAATATTTAGAACTGGAAAGGTGCAATGAAACACCACAAATTTAAGTCCTGGACCACATCAATTTCAGTTTAAATATTGTAAGTTTTGGGCCAAGCTGGCCAGACGTGACACGTGTTAAGATAAGGTTAACAAACTTAGGCAGCCGGACAACACCATCTTCAATGCTGTCAATGTGAAACAATCCTTAATTAAGAGAGTCCGCTTTAAAAAGTGTTCTTTATTACGAGAACAGGGCAACAGGACAAACTGTGAGCACACCACAATTAACCCAGCACAGAAATCAGTCTAACTCTGTTTGACAGTAAAACAAATGAAATGACGACAGGCAATAATTCACACCAAATGACTGAAGTTAAAAATGTGGCACTGTTTGTGAGACTTGCTTTGATTTTTGAGTCGAAAACATCTGAACAATGTGACTGAGTTTCATAAGGATGTTGCCTGAATAGCTTGAATGTTTTGCTTGTAAGTAATGTTGATTGCCTCTTATCTGAGCAATCTGTGCTCTGGAATTACTATCACACTTTCTTCATTTGCTTGTAAATCCAAGACAAATTCACTTTAACAGTAAATGGCTGCAAAAATAAAAACAAAACCTTTTGTGAAAGTGTTGATACTAGGAGTTTCCACTGCCACTCTGCAGATCCAGGGCCCTAAACTTCATTCTGAAGCAGAGTTTGTTTGTGCACCCCATGTTTGCTTGGCTTGTCCCTAATTTTTCTTCTTTCAAACCCTAAAGGCTTGTGTTACATTAATTGGTGACTCTAAATTAGCACATGCAAGCAAGAATTTCAGGCCTTGTGTGAGCAATAAACCGGCAACCTGACCACGCTTGGTCACTACCTCGTGTCTCTACTCTGCATGACCCTGAATTGTACTGAGCGGGTCTGATGACATGTTACTTTGAATGAAAAATGTACACACTCGCTTGGATTATTTTTTAATAAAGATGTTTAATATGAAACTCATATTTAATCAAATATATGAATCATCCTAAGAAGCTGTTTTGTGTAACTGTTTATAGAAGTTGGTCCCTGTCTTGGCAGGTGAAACACAAACGAATAAACTGTATTCTCAATCTATCACTCCTTATTTTATTACATTTTCACTATTTTCACATTAGCATAACCACCACGTTTGTTCATTGTTTGATTGTTACATTTTACTGTCAAGCACACGTATGTTAAGTTACCTAGTCAGACTGAATTGTCTCGTTGCAAGTGTGTGAATGTGCAGCATGTGATGGGTGATATCCCACTCACTCTGCCTTGTGTTATATACTGAAGGGATTGTCTTGCCGACCCTTAAATTCAGTTCACAAAGCAGATGGATGGATAGGTAATTCACATTTCTCATAAACAGCTGAAAACATTATTTAAGACGACCAACAACGTGTTCTATGACGGGGTCTCCAACTCTGGTCCTGGAGTGCTACTTTGACAGCAGGTTTTTATTCTAACCCTTTTCTTAATCAGTGACCAGTTTTGGCAGCTAATTCACATCTTTACCCTTCATTTTAATTGACTTGTTATTTTTTTGAAGATTCAGTTCACTCACTGACGATATACCTCGCTGTCGCTGGAAAGGGGTGTGTGGCGCTCCCAATATCTATACAAAAGGGTGACGGTCCAAGTCTTTAGAGTCCTGGTGCTTCCTGTTTTGCTATATGGTTGCGAGACATGGATGCTATCCAGTGACCTGAGATGAAGACTGGACTCCTTCACTACAATGTATCTGCAGAGAATACCTGGATACTGCTGGTTTCACTTTGAGAGATTGCTCACGGAATCCTGAATGAGGAACATTACCTGCATTGTGAGGGAGCGTCAGTTACGGCACTACGGCCATGTAGCATGATTCCCTAAGGGTGATCTGGCTCACCGGATCCTCATTATTGATTACCCAAACGGCTGGACCAGGCCAAGGGGATACCCATGTAACACCTGGATGAGGCAGATAGATGATCATTTACGGAGGGTGGGACTGGACCGTGTGTCTGCCTGGGGGGTTGCCAACCAGGTTCCCAAGCTGTTTCGTCGTGTGGTGGGTGTGGCAATGCGCCGTACCAGTGCATGCTCCCCGACCTGACCTGACCTGACCTGAGTCTGTTGAATTGCCTTGCTTCTTCCTTAAATGGCAACCAGACAGAAATGAAATGTGAATTGAGCCAGCAGATGACCGGCTAAATTGGTCAAATGACCAATTTCTGAATTAGAAGCCAAGTCTTGTTGTTAATTTAACTCCATGGCTTGCTGGTGCTCTCATTCTGCCACAGCAGACATTTCCAAGACTTGATTTTCTTTTTTGTAAGAACACCATCAAAATATTTGGTGTATTCAATTAACAAAAGAATTTATTGCCAATTGCCATTAAAACACTAATGAGAACGCTGATCTTTTCATCAATATGGGAGTCTAGCTACAGATCTGCAGAGCCCCACTCTGTTGAGGAGCCAATCACATTGCGCACATTCTATAACATTTAGCGTCCTGTGCATTATACGTCAGTTGATGTTACATTTTCGTCTTCCTCGACACACCAATTGTGAAGGTGTGCCTTGCACTTTCTTCTCATAAAACATCCTTACCCAATGTAAAGGTGGTGGGAGAGTTGAATGTGAATGTCACGACTGTCAAGTAGGTATTATGAAATATTTAGTTAATAAATACTCTTTTATAGTTCATATACATTACCGGTCAAAAGATTTAGAACACCTCCCTTTTTCCTGTTTTTCTTCAAATTTAATCAATTAAAATGCAACGAATGACCTAAAAAGAAAAAGGTAAGCTACCTAAGGTAAACTACCACAGGTCTAAATTTAAAATTTAGGTTAGCAAAAACTGAAAAAAAGGGAAAATCGGAAATTTCAGAATATTACAAGTGGGCCTTCTTCAGGAAATAACTAATAAGTTACAACCTCCAGATGTTCTGCAGCAATTAAAGTAAATGAAACCTTGCAAGTTGAAGCAAACGATTTGCACAGGTGTCCCAACCTCTGTTGATTACTCAAAAACCCTCTCTGTCTTAAACAGCCTGTGTAGTGTATGTGGGGAGGCCAACACATGTCTCTCCAATTTCTGTTTTTAAAAACCTGGCCTTTTGTGAAGGACTGTAGATTTGCGACTATGAATATGAACTGTGACGGATCATTGCCATGTCCATGATCTGTTCCTGCATTGCACAATGTGCTACCAGCCATAGGCTCCAGAAACATCAATCTTGTAACTGGACTGAAAATGGATGGATGACAGCAAACAATGAGCTGCATTGTTAGTCTGACCTGATCAAGGTCTCTGTGGAGTTTATCCATTCATTGTCTAAATCTGCAGAATTGTTAAGGGTTGGAGTATATGCTGATAGCAACAGAGGCAACTCAAAACAGAAAGTGTGATCTCCGAAGAGTAAAAACTCATCACTGCAACAAAACCAGTGCACAGAGAGAAAATCCCCATGGACAGAATGGGTACAGGCAAACTTCAGACAGAATGGAGTTCAGCCACAGGTTCTTGGACCTGCAACACGGCAGTGCTAAATGCTGAACCTACCATGTACTGGATATGTTACAATAAGATTCATCCATCTGCTCACCCACTCATCTCTGAACACTTTGGGGTCACAGAAAGTTGGAGCTTATCCTGATAAAACTGATAAAGTGCAATATCAAAAAGGACACCCGTCTACTGGAGAGCAATCACAATAATATTAGAAAAGTGCATTTCCTTTTTAACTTAGAGTGAAAAGTTGCATCTATGAACTCACTACAAGGTGACTGACTAGTCACAAATGAATGCAAAGAATCCTCTTTAATAAAATCCCTGTGTGCGTCCAGGTGTCCGTGTGTGTGTGTGTCTTCTGGTGCAGCACGCATGCGCGGGCCACGGTGCGATGCACGATATTACTGTCAGAGAAAGTTACAGGCATTTTACGGAAATACAAACCAGTATTACTGCGAGAGGAAATTAAAGGTACACAATACAGTGACTAATATTACAGCCACATACAAGCCAGTATTACTGTCAGAGGAGATTAAAGGCATATTACCGACGCGCATGCCTGTATTACCGCCAGAGAAAATTAAAGGTATATTACGGACATACAAGCCAGCGGACGTACAAGACAGTATTACTGTCATAGAAAATTAAAGACACACAATACACGGCAGCAGCCCACGAAGAACGGTCAGCTCAACAAGTAAACATCAACAAAAGAAAGAAATATACGACCAACAAAAAGAATGAGGTCAAAGTCCCTTGCCATTTAATATAGACTGTTCCTACTAATGTTTATGCACTACTGTTCTAGTGCCCGTTATTGTAACGGGCTCAATGACTAGTTGCTAAAGTAAAACAGAACCTATTTATGTGTTCTTCTAGTCTACTGACGATAAATCTAGCATTCAAAAATGTTAAATAAAACTATTCATATATCAGTTTATCGATAGACTAGCTGTACTACCTGTCTAATGCAGGCTGAAATCTAAGCAATCCATGTAGACCTCAGCATTGACGTTTGCAGTGCACCATCTATCGGAATCTATTTTGTAATGCTGCAGTAATACGTTTTATTGCTAAAAATGCTTGTGATGCATCATGTGTTGGAATGAAAAACAACGCATATTTCTCTGTTATATGACATTTAGTATGGGATTCATAAAAGCAGTGTTAATGTTTGAGATGCGCTATTCCAACAACGCATATTTCTCTGTTATATGACATTTAGTATGGGATTCATAAAAGCAGTGTTAATGTTTGAGATGCGCTATTTTGTTGGAATCACAAATGTAATGCATTTTATTATTAAAATATTCGTGAAGTGCCATCTTTTGGAATGACAGAGGCATAGGCACTTATCCTTTTATTAATGAGGACAGATGGACGGACAGACAGACAATGACATTATGTGCCAAAGCCAAAATTTAGTTAAAGCTCAAAAATACAGAAACATAACAACAAACAACAACACCACCACTAAAACACACACAAGAATTACAAAAAAGAACAACCAACATTTCTTACTTGGCTAATGACAATAGAAGAGTCGCGATAGTTACAACAGTATAAGGGTTTATTATTGTAGGAATGAAGGACCCCCAGTAGTGTTTCTTGACACACTTCATTGGCTTCAATTCATGACCCATTCATGACCCACTCGTGTACTAAGCAGGCTGAGAGTGTTATGCATGTTTTAATTTACAGTGTCACACACGTGCGCTTGGGAGGAAGGCTAAAGGCTTAACCGAGGGCGGAAAACAAAGTGCACTAACCTTTCCTCTCCTTCTCCCACAGATCCAACCAACATAAAGTACTTCCTGCTTCCCTTGCATGACCACGCCCCCCTACCGAGGTCACGTCCGGCTTCAATAATTGGACTCCACCTCTCCCTCCCTGATTATTATAAAAGCCCAACTCCTTTGTCTTTAGTTGTCCTGGTTTTGGACACTAGGCGTTGCTCTGGAGCCAGTTCTTGAACGCTTGATATATTTTGATTTGTACGCTGTATAATACAGGATACGGTTCCCCAAAACTTTTTCTGCCTTCTTTGTGCTTCATTACAACAAGTATAAAGCTTCATTTTCATTGTAACAAGCTAATATATAAAGCCTCAGTTTAAGTGCTATGATCTAAATTATAATGCCAAAGCTTAATCGCTGTAAGCTAATTTATAAAGCATCAGATTAAATGACATGGACTAATTTATAAAATTTAACTTATATTTCCATAAGATGATTTATAAAGTATTGCTTTAAATGCTTTAAGCTGATTTTAAAGCTACAGATGAATTACTACAGTATAATTTATAAAACGACAGTTCTCGTGCACTCTTTTATGCTAAATAAAGCAGTGCTTTCAGCCCTAATGTGTTTTCTAAAGAATTCCTGGTGGAAAGTACTGAAAAGCTGAGTATTATGACTTAAGATAAAATGAACTAAGTAACTGTAAATAAAGTAGTTTTCTAAAATCTACCTAGCTAAAATCACATTTTAGTTGCTTTGGAATAAAACATTTTTGGACCAGTCTTGCAAAGATCTCCTTAATGATGCCGAGATGTATTAGAAACACAAGCATAATAATAATAATAATAATACATTTTATTTATATAGCATGCTCAGTTATCAACATAGCAATGTTAATTTTAGCTATCACAGGGCATAATTCTAAAACAAAACAACACATATCTGCAGGGATATCGAACTGTTGGCCGTAAGTTTACGTCCCTACTATTTGACCAGAGAGTTTGGACATGTCATTGTTGTCATCGTGTACATTCCTCCTCGGGCAGACGTGGAGTCAGCGAGTGACATCATCCATTCCGCTGTTGCTAAGTTACAAACGCTTGTGCTAATCGCTGGAGACTTTAACCATGTGACGCTGGACAAAACATTGCCTGCATTCTCCCAGTATGTGGACTGTAACACCCGGGGAAATAAGACTATTGATTTACTGTATGCAAACATTAAAGACGCATACAGCGCCACCCCGCTGCCTGCGCTTGGGAAAGGAGATCATAACCTGGTTCAGCTTCAGCCTCACTATAAACCAAAAGTTAGAGTCCTACCTGTAACCACACGATCATTCAGGAAGTGGACCCTGGAGGCTGAGAATACTCTGAGAGAACTTTTTGGAACTACAGACTGGGATATCCTGCAGGGATCTCATAATGAGAACATTGAGGAAGTTGTTGACTGCACTACTGACTACATCAACTTCTGTATGGACATTGTAGTTCCAGTAAGAACAGTACGCTGCTATGCTAACAACAAGCCATGGATTACAAGTGACATCAAGGGCCTTTTGAATCAGAAGAAAAGAGCTTTTAAAGACGGTGATCAGCATGAGCTCAAGCGCGTGCAGAAGGAACTCCGAGTCCAACTCAGGGCGGCGAAGGAGCAGTACAGGAGAAAGCTGGAGCAGAAGTTGCAGAATAACAGCATGAAGGAAGTGTGGGATGGGATGAAGATCATCACTGGCTGCAGCTCGAAGCAGGGTACCACCATTGAGAGAGACGTGAAGAGAGCAAACCAAATGAACAACTTTTTTAACAGGTTTGACCACCCTAACCCACTCTCACTCTCACCTCGGAGTACTGCACCCTCCACACATCCTTCTGCTGATACCAGCATAGGAAAAACATCCCCACCCATAATAACAACAGCGCAAGTGAGCAGAGAGCTGAGGAGACTTCGTGCCAGCAAAGCAGCGGGTCCAGATGGAGTATCGCCACGATTGCTGAAGGTCTGTGCATCGGAGCTGGGGGGTCCTCTACAGCGCATCTTCAACCTGAGCCTGGAACAGGGGAGAGTCCCGAGGCTTTGGAAAACATCTTGTATCACCCCAGTCCCAAAGGTATCACGTCCTAGTGAGCTGAATGACTTTCGGCCTGTTGCTCTGACATCACATGTGATGAAGACCATGGAGAGGCTGCTGCTTCACCACCTTAGGCCACAGGTTCAACACGCCCTTGACCCTCTGCAGTTTGCATATCAGGAGAAGGTGGGAGTGGAAGATGCCATCATCTATATGCTACACCGATCCCTCTCTCACTTGGACAGAGGCAGTGGTGCTGTAAGAATTATGTTTCTAGACTTCTCTAGCGCCTTCAACACAATCCAACCTCTGCTCCTTAGGGACAAGCTGACAGAGATGGGATTAGATTCATACCTAGTGGCATGGATCGTGGACTATCTTAAAGACAGACCTCAGTATGTGCGTCTTGGGAACTGCACGTCTGACATTGTGGTCAGCAACACAGGAGCGCCACAAGGGACTGTACTTTCTCCGGTCCTGTTCAGCCTATATACATTGGACTTCCAATACAACTCGGAGTCCTGCCATGTGCAAAAGTTCGCTGATGACACTGCTATCGTGGGCTGTATCAGGAATGGGCTGGAGGAGGAGTATAGGGACCTAATCAATGACTTTGTTAAATGGTCCGACTCAAACCACCTACACCTGAACACCAGCAAAACCAAGGAGCTGGTGGTGGATTTTAGGAGGCCCAGACCCCTCATAGACCCAGTGATCATCAAAGGTGACTGTGTGCAGATGGTGCAGACCTATAAATATCTGGGAGTGCAGCTGGATGATAAATTAGACTGGACTGCCAATACTGATGCGCTGTGCAAGAAAGGACAAAGCCGGTTATACTTCCTTAGAAGGCTGGCTTCCTTCAACATCTGCAATAAGATGCTGCAGATGTTCTATCAAACAGTTGTGGCGAGCGCCCTCTTCTACGCAGTGGTGTGCTGGGGAGGCAGCATTAAGAGGAAAGACGCCTCACGCCTGGACAAACTGGTGAGGAAGGCAGGCTCTATTGTTGGCATGGAGCTGGACAGTTTAACATCTGTGGCAGAGCGAAGGACGCTCAGCAGGCTCCTATCAATTATGGAGAATCCACTGCATCCACTAAATAATGTCATCTCCAGACAGAAGAGCAGCTTCAGCGACAGACTGCTGTCACTGTCCTGCTCCACAGACAGATTGAGGAGATCGTTCCTCCCCCAAACTATGCGACTCTTTAATTCCACCAGGGGGGGTAAACGTTAATATTTAACATTATACATAGTTATTGTCTGTTTTTTTCACCTGTATTATTATCATTCTTTAATTTAATATTATTTATTGTATCAGTATGCTGCTGCTGAAGAATGTGAATTTCCCATCGGGATTAATAAAGTATCTATCTATCTATCTATCTATCTATCTATCTATCTATCTATCTATCTATCTATCTATCTATCTATCTATCTATCTATCTATCTATCTATCTATCTATCTATCTATCTATCATGACATATATGGTAACTCGATTTTCTGGATTCTGAAGTGGCAAGTTATTCTTTAAATTACAGAGTTGCAAAATGCAAAATACGTTTAAAAGCTGGTAGCACAAAACCAGAGAATGGTCCTTAAGGACTGAATCAATGGCAGCCTTATCAGCTGTAGCTGACAGACACTGTTTGACTGCTGTGGTTGTCTTGGTGTCTGTACTCTTCTCATATTTACTTTGTCTGGAGGTACTACATGTTGATAAGCTTGTTTTTTTTAATTTATTGATGTTCAACCATCCATTCAGCCATCCACCCATTCTTCAAGTAAACCTGCTTAATCTAATTTAAGTGTGGTGGGGAGCTGGAGCTTATCCCATCAAGCACTGGGAATTAACCATGAAGGAGGCACCAGTCAAAATTACACCCACCAATCAACTAAAAACTACCTTCCATGGGGATGTGGGGACACAAACTGAGGGATTTACAAAAAAAAAAAGTCAGGTGGAAACAGGAACAACATGGAAACTGCATAAGGACAGCAGACATGGCAAGATTTGACTCCAGTCTCCTTGAGCTAAGAAACAGCAGCGTTAACCATTGCACCACCCCACTTATTTGGAGTCATTGTACTTCTTCATTTCAGATGAGTGCCTCCTCTTTAAAACACCAGAGTCCTAAGAGTTTATTTCTATACGTTTATTTAATTTTATTCACAGTTCAGTTCACCAAGCAAACACTCTAATTTTCAAATAACTGAGGTAGCAAAATGACAAGTATTTTTCAGGACGTATTACCCAGTTAAGAATAATGACACATAACAATCAGTTACTAGTGTATTGTGCAGCTATCAGCTGGAAGCCCTCATCCGTCACCTTCTGAAAACCGCTTAATCCAATATGTGTGTTGTGTGGAGCCCACCATTAAAGTATCGTCTGCAAGGCAAAAGCCAAAACAGGATAAGGTATGAGTGGATTACAATGCCTACATAATGTGACATGTTAGAGTTAGCAGTTTAAACATCATACACATTTTAGAAATTAAGTTAGTAAACTGGAGAACGGTCCATAAGCACTTGCAAATCCTACCTGGAACCCTGTCTTGATATATGAGACGGGAGTGCCATTTTGCCACCGTGTCCCCCCAAACTTTCATTTGAGCAGCAATAAGTACAAGATAAACATTTCAGCTCTGGCCAAACATGACACATGTGGTTTGCATTCATTATTACTCCATATCAGGGTGCACAATGAAAGATTCACAGAGTGTGGAATTTGCTGGAAAACCATGCTGGAGCTTGTGCTACATGGACAGCTCCAAACAGACTATCCTAGTAAGTTACTTAGCAGTAGGGAATCCATTCACAGGATACCAATTACCGAGAGCCCAGGATTCCCGGACATTTTTCATTCCTGCATTCCTGGGAATGAAACTGCTATAATTCCTGGGAAAATGGGAACGGCCAAGCTCGCATATATAGCATGTAAAAGTGTAAAAATCAATCAAGAAATAACAGAGTTATACTTGAAAATAATTAAGGAGGCGCCATTGCTGCAGTTTGCACTTCATCAGACAACAGCTTTGAACAGCAACTTGAAACTGCAATGTGTCAGTCTGTTGCATCCGCATTATCTGTGCTAAGAAACTTGCCGTCACAGAATGATGACAAGAAACTGGATGCATCAGTAAAAACTGAAATAGCGGTGTTTCAGCGCAATGGCAAGCGCGGGCGTTATTTAGAACAAGTGTATCAGTATCTGATGATTGTGCTGCCTACTTCAGTGGAGGCAGAGCGTGCTTTCTCAGCAGCTGGCATACTTCTGCATGAAGGTGCGCTCTGGCATGGATGACTGCACGTTGGACACGTTAATAATAGTAATACATTACATGTATATAGCACTTTTCTCAGTACTCAAAGCGCTATCCACACAGGGAGGAACCGGGACGCGAACTTACTGCAAAGTGGCAGCTCTATCACTGCACCACCTGTGGGGACATTGTATTTTCTATGCTCTTATTACTACAACTATAGATACATGTACTTCTATGACAGCATGAACTGCTCGTAGATAAGGTTAGTCTTTTATTTGTGTCAACATATTGCAGTAGTTTTATTAAAAATAAGTGTCAGTCGTTCTAAAACCGTTCACATGTGAGATGCCCGGGAGCCCGGGATTCCCAGGAATGAAATGCGGGATTCCCGAATTCTCGGGAATGGATAAACCCGTCCGGGAATGGATTTCCTACTTAGCAGCCTAACACAGTGTATTTGTTTCAAAGAGCATGTGAGTAGCACGTTCAAAAATGATATCATTTGATATACAAAGAGTTCAGAAAATCTCGAGCATGGGCATGGAAACACATCAGCATGTCTCACATCCACTGATGTATGACAGAGTACGGAAATAAGTGTAAAACTGACACCATTTTGGTTTTGACAACATTGAATTCTGTGGATGTTATTGCAGTTATTAAGTTCAAGTATTTTAAAATGTTATTCTACGTTGTACTGCATTCGTATCCATTATGTATCTCCATGTTTTTTTAGGTATGAGGGAGAGTTTTGCTTATGGATATCTTCACTAGCTTCAAGAAATGAACAACATTCATTTGGTCTTTCAAGAATTTCTATGGCTGGCACTGCATAAGGTGTATTCTAATTGGACACTGTCTGTGCCCTTTCTTTTTGCACACCAGTTGTGGCCTATAAAGATTTCACTTGGAGAAAGTAACAAAACTCTTACTAAATTATCTATAATTGTCAATAGCTTGACTACTCAAATGAGCCTACACAAGCAAGATTATGAGAAAAAAAGGGAACTCATATCTCTGTGTGTTTTCTCAACTTGGATCACTAACCCCCAGGTTGACTCCCGTCTACCTGATTTTTTAAAACAGATGGCATCACACTACACGACAAGTTGGACAGTATGTCAAGCTGACTCATTGCAGCTGCTGGATCTCATTGGATGTCAGATTGCATGACTAGAATTTACAGAGAATGACAGATCACATGACCCCCACACTGTCTCTCGCCACAATTCAACAGCCCAACAACACTAATGTGCTGCCTAGTGACTCTATGAATGTGGTCCAGGTGAGATCAGACGCGATCTTGACCCATCTCTTTACATTCTACCGTCTTCCCGAGCACCCCTTGTGACCCTGGTTTGGATTAAGCTGGTTAGAAAATGACGTGACAGGACATTCAACTGTGGTATGTCAAACACAAAAAATTACACAAGCAAACTTCTTTTCTGTTTGTGCAGTCTAAAACAATTTCTTTCTTTCTTTCTTTCTTTCTTTCTTTCTTTCTTTCTTTCTTTCTTTCTTTCTTTCTTTCTTTCTTTCTTTCTTTCTTTCTTTCTTTCTTTCAGCTCAGCACTCACTGGCCGTCAGTTCTCATACACACAGAAGGCCACCTGTATGACATAAGACAAAATTAAACATTTTGATTTTGTCGTGGCAAGTCATAAAGCACTGGGGATGTCACACTATACAACTACCACTCACTGGCATGCGTCACACTGTCTATGACATGCTAAAACTATGCAAGTGAAGCCTATGACAGACAAGCAATGGAAAGGCTGTGTAAAAATGCTTAAAGAAAGGGAGTTGCTGGTAGCTGACCACAAGTACACAAACACTTGCTTCCTATATGCAACCTCTTTATTACATGATTAAATGGGGGTTTTCTTTCTGAGTCTAACCACTCTTTCCTGTTTCTTATTTGACATCAGATGAAAACTGATAAAAGCACAAATATTTAAATGCTCTCTGTGTTAGGCCTATTGGTGACTCTAAATTGGATGCACAGATGCTAAAGTATAGTAACAACAGCACGTGCAGACTCGTTACTTGATATGAGTGGTCTTGAGACAGACTGGTGTACCGCTCTGTGCTGGGCTCCTACCTTGAACCACGAGAGGTTCTGTCTGAATGAGGATTAAAAAAAGTAAAACTACTCAAGAGTCTATTTTCTGTCCTTGAAATGTTTAATACTACTGTATAGCTTAACATGTCTCATTTCACTTTTGTCTTAACCTACTTAAAACAAAAATCATTAGGCAAACTGGAAATAGATGCACAGACGTTAATGGAGGGCAAGGAGAGTCACATCCACCAGTCTGTTAAAAGCATTAACAACATACCACATTCTAAGAGTTTTTCAGAGAAGATAAGATTAGACTACAGTATCAAAATGACAAATGAATGAGTGCAATAAACATAAAATGGAATTTTAAGTGGAAAGAAGAGCACAGTATTAACAGAGACAGGAGGACACAGAACTGGAAACAGATCAATCAATAGAAATAAAAGATGCCATGGCACCGTTACAGGGGGTTAATACACAGAGGATAAAGAACAATCTAATTAAGAAAGGCTAAAGGCAGGAATTAACTATTCATTTAGGAAATGATTAGAAAACTACAGCCAGTAGGCAAGAAAAAAATATTTTCAATAATTGTAGTTTAAAAGACCTTTGAAGTGAAAAAGAAGCTCCCTGGTGTCTTGTTTTGGACTGATAAATTTAGTCTGTCCAGAGCGTGGCGTGCATATGGATGATGGACGGATTACTTTAGTGACCATATTAAAATCCAGGCCACTAGTGACACTAAAATGGATTAGGTATGCCTGACAATTAATGGGTACTGTTCTATAAAGTACAAAAAGTGAATATAATTCAACAGGATAAAGCAAAACAAACATTTAACACTTCTGTGGGTCTATGGATAACCAAAAAAAGTTAATACTGAAATAAGCATTATAAGCTTGTAAAATATACAGAGGGAAGTTTACTGTTTACTTTATTGTATATTTGATATTACATACCTCCAGGAATAATACTAAAAAAGAAGAAAAGCTCATTAACACTCTGAGAACACTACGGGACTTTCTGTTGAAGACTTCACAACTGCAGCTGCTGGGTCTTCTCACCTTGAAGATGTCATATTACATGATGAGGAACAACAGGAGACTCACAGATTCCATGAGTGCCTCACGTCTTCTCAGCAGAGTTTCAAAATTCTAAAGAATCAAAAACCGTCTCTGCCCAACTTTTCCTTTCCATTCTGTTATGTTACGATAAACACAAGACACCGGACTGATAAGGCTGTCTTCTGTTTTTGGGATGCAAAACTCCCATTTTCCTTCCTTGCATTACATACATTATACTTCAACCTACATGCTCACTGGTTGTCAACTCTTACACACACAGGAGTGACTCTTATGACTTAGGAGTAGTTGTGATTGAAAAAACTCCCCAAAGCACTTTTCAAGGCAAATATGTTGTGTTTGCCGGTGAACCTTATTTGAGGAATATTTTTCTAGAAATTCACCTTGCAGCCAGCTTAGAGAAGCAATTTTTCACAGCACCCCATGATGCCAGCATGATATCACAAAGCTATAGTAGCCAAGCACGAATATTTACACAAGATTGTTGCTTTGTGCAAGTGTATTCGATCAGTACCGGATTTCCACCCCGCATACGTTAAAAAAAAGTACAGTATTCTCATTTAAAGGGTACAAGGTGTGACAATTTAATTCCTGGAATACACCTTTAAAAAATATACATGTGGAACTGTACACTAGTGGCTACTGTCGCCTTCAAAGTACTCCCCTTGTGCATCTATACTCTGACCTAAAAGGCATTTACACTTCTGGAAGCAGGCCTGGAACTCATTACAAGTCAATATTAACGTTGTGAGCCCCATCCGGGACGCCCAGGAAGACAGGAGGAGGGCTCATTCCTCTTCCAGACCGCAAGGGGGCGTCCGCCCTGGTTGTATTGGGGGCCACAGGTACAGGGCTTGTGGCACTTATGGACATTTGTAAATAATAGGTATTGTAAATAAACGTGTGTTGGGTGACATGAGCGTGTCTGCTTGTCTGTTTCCGAGCCAGTCTCCACAATGGCATCCCAGATGGGTCACCATTGTGGAGACTGGCTCGGACACAGACAGGCAGACATGCTCATGTCACCCAATTTATACTACTATCTACAAAGTCCAAGTGCCACAAACCCCAATCTTCCCCAAAGTCCAGGCCAACCACTCTGCCTCTTCGGACCGCCTCCTTCTCTCTTTCTAGCACCTTGTCCTGCTTCCACCCGACTCCAGCCTCGAATGAAGGGAGGCTGGATGTGTTCCAGGTGTGCACCGGCAATCCAGCGGACACGCCCCAGTGAGGCGGAAATGCCGGCTGTCCCCCCGGAAGCACTCCGGGTGTTCCCTCTCTTCTTCCCCCCAGCATTTCCTGGTGTGGCGGAAGTATTGGGGTCCAGGGTCCTTCAGGCAGGGGGACGCCCCCTGGCGGTGACCACAGGCCCCTACAGGGTTGGGCTTTCAAGCTCTGTACCCGTGGCCCCCAATACAACGAGGGCGGACGCACTCTCACGGTCTGGAGGAGGAATGAGCCCTCCTCCTGTCTTTCTGGGTGTCCCGGCCGGGCATGAGCCCTGTCCGGGTGCCACAACGTCCATCATTGTTGTTTTTGGCTGTCCGCTTCTGGGGTCATCCGAGACATCTTCTCGCCCATCTTTCAACCTCTTATGCCACTCAAACACACTGGACTTTTCCAAAGCATCTTCACCATATGCCACTTTCATGTAACATTTCAGTAGCACATTTGCAGATGTTCACACAAAATTTAATATTAATACGTTGCTCTAAATTTCGATCACCTATTGTTACGCCAAAGTGTACACGCTGATGTCTATTTCCTTCCCAACAGCTAACTAACAACTGTCTCTATATCAGCTTGCAATTTACGCACGTATTAGTTCAAACATGTTCAAACACAAATACTCATGTGATTTTGATACAATTACGTCACAGGTGACACTACACGGCATTCCGGGAATTAAACTGCCACACCTTGTACATTAGCTGACCACAATGAAAATACAGTATTTTGAGTATTGCCACCAGATATATAACACTGATCCTTGTGTGCTCTTGTGTAATGCCACATGGCTAATTCTGCATGCATAATTAGCCATGTGCCACAACTACACATTTAAACAAGCCTTAACGGCAATCCCCTTGTCAGAAAACACAGGAGGCCCTGTGAAATAATAATAATGTGAAATGTATTACTATTTACAAAGCATTTCTTCTTCGTGCTTAAAGAAAATGTGAGAAGCACCTACATAGACACATGGGAGACAGAAAAATGATGTTTCAACTGTGCTCAGAGCCATAACTTCAAACACTGGAACAAAATGGCCAATGTGTGCTCCAAGACTGCAACTCTATGTGTGTAATGATATACTGTATATTTTTTTTTACCTACTGCTAGTTTGTGGCAGTTTGTTTGTGGTTATTGTTCTGTATGCATCTTTTGCTGTTTAAGCATGATGGCACAGAGGTTAGCACTGCTGCCTCACAGCACAGACCACAGTTTTGGCCAATACAGTTGGCAGATGCTTTTCTAGCCCTCAGGGAACAAATAAAACAAATAAAAATGAACTTCAACAGGTTTGAGTTCAGCAGTATTGTGCGGTCGAAACTCACCTAATCCTGTGTTACAGACACATGTTCCTAAGACACCACTGCACCGTTATAATCCACTCAAATGTATCTCAGTTCCTCCTTCACCATTCATTCCAACACATTTCAGAATGAAGTTCCTAAACATTTCTGTGATTTCGCTGAACTCACAGTGAAGCAAATTCCGTGGGGTTTGCTCATCACTACTTAAGACAGACTCATAACTTTATAATTTGCTCATGGCTTGGCGCAGGTCTCTGTGACTGAGTTGCTGGGGATGTGCCACCGCAACATGACTGGTGGTCAAGAGGCATCCACCACAACTGTCCCTGATTCTGTAAGAATATGCAAATAAAGGCTACAACTGAAAATCTTAAGTTGTTTACTGTGATGGGGGCTTTAGCTGTGTCAAGGGTCTGTCATTGTGTTCTGATGGACAAATTTTGACCCAAATGAATTCCATTTAATTCCATTTTTATTGGTTAATTCAACTAGCAGTTTATCATTAACATTCAATTTTAGCTCAAAAAATAAACCATGATCTTTTGTTTCACAGATCCATTTTCTCATATGGCGTATAGCGCTTCAACAATATTAAAGTGCATTCAAATGCATTAACAGAAATGTTGTTCAAAAACAGATTTGTTTTGTATTTTATCTATTTATTTTTTGAACAAAGTTAGTATTAGCAACAATAATGAGAATATTTATTTCATCATTCAATAAGGAAATGACTAGGAAAATACCACAGGCCTATAACATTGATGTACCTTTCTTGACTTCTCTATAAAATCCCATCTCTGCCGACACATTTTTGGCAGCATTCCATTTCCTTAGGTGGCTGACGCCTTTGTCCAAGGTGACTTACAACATTTATGATACGATTAGTTATATTTGTTTTGGTTTTCCAATTGGAACACAGACAGGTCAGGTGACTTGCTTATGGTCACACAGAGTCAGTCACAGGAGTTGAACCCACAACCTAAGGGTTTGAAGTCCAAAGCCTTAACCACTACACCACAACACTGCCTGGATTCCCCTTCCAGACGTTCCAAGATGTTCTTGCAGTATGTAAACACCTGGACCTCATAGTGTCACATCTGTTTTCTTTCAAGCTCATCCATTATTTTCTTTGCTTCTCTACATCTTGCAAATAGCCAATAAGTGACTGATCGACAATACATATTTCATCTACTTTAGCTGTCATCTGATGCTGCTAGCACTTCATTGCCTCAACTCGGTAGTGTTAGTTAATGATGTGCATAAATGTCAGCTACAGGAATTTCCTCTTTCAAAATATTCAATGACCACATATTGTTAAAACAACATGCTCCTGTCAGCCATATTTTCTGTACTTAAAATTAACTATGAACACATGACTGAGGCAGATGACATTATTTTTCATTCCAGTATGAGATGACAGATGAAACTACTTGTTAGAACACCATGTAGTCACAAGTCTCTGTATTATTGGTTCTTGACTAAAACTCTCCAAACATTCAATATCATTCTGTTTAGGAAAGGGAAAATCCAAAAGATCAGAATAAACTTCAGCTACATTACTGATACAATTCAGCTTCTAGTAATTGAATTTTTGTTTGCTATAGCTTTATAAGCCTAATGTAAATTTGCAGATGCAAACATATGGTTAATCATTATAAAAATAATTAACTTTTGTCACACTCCAAATATTTATAAAAGAGCTAAATTTTATGCAGACTAGTAGCATATTTCAAGTCAAAAGTGATTGTTGACATACTCCCCCAACCTTCACGTTCAAAATTCATGCTTCACTAGTCTACAAAATGTTGAAAGTGTAATCACATACATAAATATATTCAACAAACAAATGGCTGACACACAAAATGTGACATAACTGCAAATTGAAAATTTTGAAGATGGAGTAAACTCACTAGGCCAATCAAGCCATGAGTTTTGAGGCCTATTTTCTGCAGAGGTACATATCCACTACTCATGCAACACAATAAAAATGAAAAACTGACCAAAAATAAATAAAACTGTTATAAAGTATGTTTGTGTAGATGCTGTTTACCACATGAACATCAACAGGTTTGAGTGCAGCAGTATTGTGCAGTTGAAACTCACCTAATCCTGCGTTACAGATGCATGTTCCTAAGACACCACTGCACTTACTGTTTTTGAGCTGTCCGCATCACAACAAGAAAACACCTTGCATTATATTTTCATCAAGCGAAGATAAAAATGTCTTTTTAAGGAATTTCAAACCACTTATTGAGAAATTACACAGAGTTTCCAATGTCAAAATTTTGCAGAAGGTTGTTAAATATGAAAAAATGGAAAAACTACAGAGAGTTAAATGGACATTTAATTAATTCTGCCAAATTTCAACTCAGCTATATTGCAGAAGCTTTGGAAAAAAAGTGATGAAAAAATAGTAATGAGGAATAAAACAGATAACCCATTAGCAACATGTAAAAGCCCAAATTATTCAGTCATTGGCCCTTAGTTGTTTGAAAAGGAACATTATAAAATGAATGAAAATCTGCCAAAATTATTTTTTGTAAGTACAAACGCAATATTCCTACTTGAGTGTTTAATGCATGTATTAATAAATAACACTTACCATTCATTTAGTTCTGCAAGTAATGAATTTGATCTCATTTAATTTGGTTTATCAGCCAATCAGCATCAGTTTTCAATGAGTCTCACAAAGTGACTCAAATGCACTCCTTTGTTTAAATGACACAAATTAAATGAAAAACATCAGCCGAGTAACACATGTGGTTTTAAATGAATAGAATCAATTGGATTTGCTGGAGCTAATCATTCAGAAAAAAAAGTAGGACTGCCTAACACTAATGGAGCATGAATGGAAGACAATCAATCGTTCAGCTGCCTAAGCACACTTTTCTAGGCCACTCAAGCCATGAGATTTGAGGCCTGTTTTCTGCAGAGGTAAATATCCACTACTCAAAAAACAGAATAAAAGAAATCAGAAAAGAAAAAATCAAAGACAGGAAATTAGCGTAATAATATTAAAGTAAGACTCAAAAGAATGCTGAGCAGTGCAACAATTATAATCAGAATTAAGTAGACCGATAATTAAACAGGCAGTTATACAGTTTAATGTACTTAATTTACAAATAGCTTCATGTCCTTTGTTTTAATGTAAAGGGTTGTTTAGATTCAGTAACTTTACTGGGAATTTTACTGTGGAATGGTTTGCCTCTACTATAAGAGGTTCCCCCACAGTCTCAGCTTTTAAATCCTTTTTGAAGCCTCACTACTTCAGTTTAGCGAACCCAGACTAGAGCTGCTTTAATTGGAACACGAGTTTTAGTTATTCCTCTGAAAAAAATGAAGGAACTTCTTGGAGAGGATATGAACACATTGTCTATACAATTTAATAACCTGAATATTCAAAGAACTAGGAGAGATGTTCATGTAAAATCTCTATTTATAGAGTACTTACAACAACAAAGCATCCCTGAGGGGTAATGAATTTTATAAGGCCCTAGCTTGTTTGAAGGTAATCAAGATTTTGTTTGAAAATTATGTGACTTTTTAAATACGGTAGACCCCCGCGAAAACGCGGTTCAGGGTTTGCGGCCTCAGTCATTTGCGGATTTTTCCTTAGAATCTAACAAGTACCGAAAATTGCAAATATCCTCCGCAATTTTTTATGGCTTTTTTTGTGGCTATACTGCACTGTAGAGAGAAGAGGAAGCAACCGTAGAGGAAAACACGGCTTGGGATGGTGACAGTAGCCAATCTGAGAGCACACTCTACTAGAATTTGAAACTGTAACTCCCAGCAGTCCCTGCAGTGGCTCTGATTGGTCTTCTGCTGAGGGTGACCAAAAGAAAAAAAAAAGTTTTTGTAATTTGTGTTTCAAGTTCCTGTCTCTCTGCCTGCCTTCTGTTGGGTTATCTGTACTTATTCGTTTTGTCCTGGATCGTTTCGTGGTTGGGGTCTGGGTTGTCTGCCGTCTGCCTGTGTATATGAGGATTGTCAGTGGATTCTTTGTCATCCTGCAAAGAAAGGAGCTCTCCTGAATCCGTCCACCCGTCATCACCATTTCAGGAACTGCCGGTAGGACTGTCTTTACATTGCCATTCAGCGTGCGGATCTCTGGACTATCTATTTTCATCATTACATTTCATCCATTGCCATTTTTCATGGACTTTACTGTGTGTGTTTTGTTGGTGCTTTGTTGTACTTAATGTATAATCGCTGTAAGGGGAACAGGGGTGGTATCATTGTTTTCATTACATTCTTTATTTGCTGTTTGATTACCGGTTTGCTTTGTTTTTGTCTCTGTTTGTGAGTGCGTGCGGGTCGGGTCAAGGCTGGTGTGTCCCTGCACTCTCCACCATAAAAATAAATAAATCACCGTCTTCATGACGGTGTGAATCTGAGCAACACCGGACCGCTACAGCGTTATTCATTTCTCCTTGCTGCTGATTGACTGCTGCCCTGTGACGCATCTCCAGCTGAGTGTTCTCGTGTTTTCTGTTTTGTTCTTCTAAATCCTTAAACCGCCGCAACCGGCCATAGTCGTTTCCCAGTGCCATTTGCCAGCACGTAGCAGGCGAGTATATTCAGTGACGTACATTCATTGAATGCCGCAACCGGCTATTGTCAGTTCCCAGTGCAATTTACCAGCACGCCGGAGCTGATCAGTCAGTGCCGTACATTTGTTGAGCAGCCAGCTCGTGAGCACTGCCAACCCTTGCAGCACTGCAGCTTTACTGTCCCCGGGATTGAGCCGCTGTACTAGACTAGCCTGCAAGTATCAGCGTTTACCTCTGTGTACTTGCGTGCAGCCAGTTCAAGCACAGTTGGCTCAGTGATTTACTGAATTTCATCAATGGCATCAGTTGCACCTTGCACATATTGTTCCAGTAGTTTTTTAAATAGTTTTTACAGTTCATTAGCAGTATGTAAAATGATCAGTGTTGCAGTAATTGTGATTCTCTTTGCATGAAAGAAAATGTGTTCCATTAAAATTTCACTTTTTCTTTGTGAATTGTGATGTTAACTTAAAAAGTGCAGCAAAAAAGTATTTGGCGTCCAGGGATGAATTAACCCCCAAGTATCTGGTAGTTTAAGGGTTAAAGCCCCAAGATGCTGTTGAAATGTCCTGCACCTTCTAAGGCTTCTGGCAATGAAAACACGCTTGCATGAATTACAGTACATATAGTGGTAACATCGGTATTTTATATTCTAGCACTGTGGGTGACATCAGTACAGTACTGTACAGTATACGGGTTTACCTTTACATTCTTTTTTTAGGTAATGTATTAAGCTGCAGTTGAAATAAAATTGAAGTGTTTTGGGGGCATATGTAGGGTTTAAACTATAAAAATAGGCATTTTTTTAACCACATCCATAATATGCGGTTTTTCATAATTTGTCGGTGCTCTAGGAACGTAACCCCTCCAAATTTTGGGGGTGTACTGTATGTGTTCTTTGGATTTAATGTTACTAATTATTCAAATGGGAAAAGTAACCATAGAAAATGTACAACAAGAATTACACTCATCAGTGGAGGATCTTAAAAAAAAACAGCTGGTAATGTTGTTACAGGTAATATAAAAGAAAGTAAGGCTCATATTAATAAACTTAAACAGTAATTATTTAAACAAAAAAGATTTTGAGAAATCAAAAGAATTACATTTGTGGATATGTAATTGGTTGGGTCCTGATCCTGTTTGAGCCAGGCCTCGCTGTGACAAGAATTTCAATTATTACAAATACCCTAACTATTACGACTCTTCTTACTCCAATACCCCTTCATCAGAATTGATTGCTTTTACTTCTGATGAAAGAACTTCAACTTTTTTAGGAGGAACCCTACAAACAAAGTCATAGCAATTGTTTCATGTCCAGAATCAAACCTTCCCAGTGCACTTAAGACGGTCCTGACAGGTGAGGTTCCAGAAATTAACATTTGTCATATGACTCTTTCAGACTGTGTGATGCAGGTGTTATCTAAAGGTCTCTCTTTTGTTTCAACTCATTTTATTTCTCGGGTTGATCTAATCAGGTTCTTCGGGAAACTGAAACAGTGTTTTTTTTTAAAGATTCATGTTCAGTTAATATACGTTTGCTTTAATCCAGTAAATCTAAATTTATACCCACAGATGTTTCTGATCCTCAGATTGACATTTTTTGTCAACTACTGCAAAGAGATTGAGTTTTTACAAATACTGTATATTTTCTAAAAGTTCAAAATCAGAAAGCCTGGATTTAAAACACTTAACTGAAGACAATTCCATAACTATTACAAGTGCCGATAAAAGGAGAGCAATCGTTAAACTTGAATCTTCTCAGTAGGTAAAAGAAAGTATGAGGCAATTAGGCGATAGCAATTTAAAAATGATCCGACTCAGTGTATTATAAGGATGGTTCAATCTGTTAGACAGACTGCCCAAGATTCTGAAATCATTGACAAACATACTGCTCATTTTTTGTATAATGAACGCCAAAATATCCCTATTTTTTATCTTCTCCGGAAAGTTCATAAAAATGTACATAATCCTCTTTCACAGTTTGTTGTTTTACATTTAAACAATTTTGTTAACAGCAGCCATTCCTTCATTAGAGATTCATCTGACTTTATTAATAAAGTGCAATCAGCCTCTGTACGTGATGGATATCTTTTAGGTACACTTCAAGTTGAATCACTATACTCGAGCACTCCACAAGATGCTGCTTTAAATTCTGTTGAATTTATGCTACGTGCACAATCTGTTTTTCTTCCACAATATGTTGACTTTTTTATATTTCTTACTGCAGTTGCTCCCAAATTGAATTATTTTGCTTTCAATAAGCATAAGGAGGTCTCAATGGGCTTCGCTTTCAGCCATAGTATCACAAACATTTATGTGAATGGTTTGGAACAGCAATGATAGACGGATGGACGGACGGACATCCGCACGGCCATTCGTGCATAAATGGATAGATAAATAAATAAATAAATATATATACACCCACACTATGGTTTTAACACACACCAGAATGACTAAAAAGAAAGAAAATTTCTGACTTGGCAGTCTCAGTCACAGTGAGGCATTCTGCAGATGTATTGCTGTTGGTTGTGGCACCCGGTCGGGGCTCACGCCCGGCCGGGACGCCCAGGAAGACAGGAGGAGGGCTCATTCCTCCTCCAGACCGCGAGGAGGCATCCGCCCTGGTTGTATTGGGGGCCACGGGTACAGAGCTTGGAAGCTCTACCCTGTAGGGGCCCGTGGCCACTGCCAGGGGGCGCCCCAATGCCTTGGGGACCCTGGACCCCAGCGCTTCTGCCACACCCGGAAGTGCTGGGGGGAAGAAAAGAGGGAACACCTGGAGTGCTTCCGGGTACGCAACTGGCACTTCTGCCACACTGGGGAGTGCCGGGGAGCACCTGGAGCACATCCGGGTGTGTATAAAAGGGGCCGCCTCCCTCCAGTCATTGACAAGAGTCGGGAGGAAGTCGGATGATGTCGGGAGGAAGGCAAGGAGGCGGCCTGAAGAGAGAGAAGGCATTGTTGCGTGGCCAGGACTTTGGGGTTTGTGGGCACTTGGAATTTGTAAATATTGTAAATAAACGTGTGTTGGGTGACATTAGCGTGTCTGCCTGTCTGTGTCCGAGCCAGTCTCCACATGGTATAAAGGGGCCCCACTATTGTTTCTTGACACACTTCTGCTGAATAATTCATTGACTGAAAGTCCTCAGTGTTAGTGTTTCTGAGAGAGGATGTGTAGCATTATTCAAAATTTTATGTATTGATTATTTTAAAATATTATATTTATTTATTATGTTATTTTATTGACTTTCTTGGACTACAAACCTTTTTGAAAAAAATATCTTGTTTTGGAGTCAATATATAGATGCCGGGCGGCACGGTGGCGCAGTGGGTAGCGCTGCTGCCTCGCAGTTGGGAGATCTGGGGACCTGGGTTCGATTCCCGGGTCCTCCCTGCGTGGAGTTTGCATGTTCTCCCCGTGTCTGCGTGGGTTTCCTCCGGGCGCTCCGGTTTCCTCCCACAGTCCAAAGACATGCTGGTTAGGTGGATTGGCGATTCTAAATTGGCCCTAGTGTGTGCTTGGTGTGTGGGTGTGTTTGTGTGTGTCCTGCGGTGGGTTGGCACCCTGCCCAGGATTGTTTCCTGCCTTGTGCCCCGTGTTGGCTGGGATTGGCTCCGGCAGACCCCTGTGTTCGGATTCAGCGGGTTGGAAAATGGATGGATGGATGGATATAGATGCCATCTTTATGATCTGCCAGGGTACCTCAGAATCTCTTACAAAAATTTTAAGTTCACTCTAAATTATCACACAAATTATACATACTCACAAATGTACTGATTTCAGGTTTGCAATCAATCTAGCGGTACGTCTTTAGGGGTTGACTGAAAAATGAAGTGCACAGAAGAAAACTGTGTAATGAGAGAAAATAATATAAAGATGCCATAAAAACGGCAATAAGCCTGGGTTGCTGGGCCAACTGAAGAAGAAAAGTGACAGGAGATGCCAGCAGGTTGTGTATGTCTAAGAAGGAAACAACACAGGTGTCATTATTGGTAAACTTCTGTGAAGGATGGGGTTCCATATTAGTTTAACTTGTGTTCTGAAGAAATACTCCACGAGCAGTGAAGTGTGGAAAACATCATGAGATAATTTGAGAATGCCAGGAGAACTCCTCCAAACCACTGGGTGGCGCTAGAAATTCCTGGATGTAATGGTTGGCTTGCTGTATCATATTATGGATGATAGGGTACATGGGAGTTATAAAAGCATGCTTAGGAATGATGGGGCCATCACTTGGAGCTATGGAGGGGAGTATTTCAAATAGCATTCTTAATTTGGAACTCACCTCAGGGCGGAACCTCTGGAACACTCTGTACTAGTCAACCCTTGAGCTTGGAGTCAGAATGTGAGCGAGGGGCAAAAGCTTAACTAGAAGAGAGATAGCATGGCCAGACACAGAGACAGAGCTTGGAGTCTGAATGTGAGTGTGGAACAAAAGCGTAACTAGAAGAGAGATAGCATGGCCAGACACAGAGACAGAGCTTGGAGTCTGAATGTGAGTGTGGAACAAAAGCGTAACTAGAAGAGAGATAGCATGGCCAGACACAGAGACAGAGCTTGAAGTCTGAACGTGAGCGAGAAGCAAAAGCGTAACTAGAAGAGAGATAGCATGGCCAGACACAGAGACAGAGAATAAGGCACGCAGCCTCTTCCTTTTTTGTGTAAGAAAACCAAGTTGATGTACCATCAGTCTATGTTGTTTGCCCCACCTGAAAAATATGTCAGACTGTCCTAATATTTTTGGACCTAATGTGCAAACCATTAATGGTGTAGTGGCAGCACCACTCCAGCAGATATGCTAATCACCCAGGCTAGGGTGCAATCCCACTGTAAATATCATACTTCATCAATTACTCCATAATGAAGGTAATCTCTCGTAATATTCACTGTCTTTGCACACATCTTGGTGCAAGTATTAAATTTTATAAGGCAGAATGGACAGGTGAATGGGAGAGTTGTTGGTGTTTGAGCAATTGTTATAGAAATCTTAACTTGAAACATTTAGTTTGGAGATGCAGTACAAACAAGTGCATCAACACCATCACACTGCTCAACTATACGTCTCACCACTGTGCAGCCTAGTTGGTTGATCTTAAAGCCAAGATCCTCCTAGATGAAACTCCAAGTCATTAAGTAACTCGTATTCAGATTGTTTCCAGGGAAACAAACAAATGAGATCTGGTCCCACCCTTACTTGGTTAAAGAAGGTTAACGCACAAGGAAACAAAGAAGCCATTGTTGAAAACGACTCACATGGAGTCTACAATCAAGTATGTAAATCAAAGTGCATTTCAAGAAGTGTAGCTGAGGGGTCAATGATCACAAGATTAAAAAAAAACAACACATTTGACCTAAATTCAACAAATTACATGTGGTGGTAAGACAAATTTATTGTCATGTAGTCAGGTTCTTAGCATCTGACAAGTTTTTGTTAAGAGGTCTTTTGTTAAGAATAAGACGTTCTGCAAACATCCAATAACATCTGACAATAATATGGTAAGTGGACAATGTGACATCTTCATTTTGAAACTCCTCTTAAGATCTCTCACTTTCACATGGTCAGAGCTAATGCTGATATACAGTATGAGTTACTTGTAGAAATGAAACCCTGCGATTTCATCAAAGTCAAAGTGAAATTTATTGTCATCTCAACCATATACAAGTATACAGATAGACAAAATTGCGAAGCTCAGGGTCCACAGTGTAACAACATGCAATAAATAAATTAAAAATAGAATTAAAATTTAAAAATTAAAACACAAACTAGACAAGACATTGTGCAAAAATAGGACAAAGAAGTAGCAGCAATATTGATGTGTAAGATATGTAATATAATAAATAATAAAAAATAGATATAGATAATATAGAAATTATCAGTGTATGCTAATAGTTGTTTAAGACGTGTAAACAATAACAGGTCAGAATGTTTCACAGCAGAAGGATAACAAGAGTGTCAAAATATTTAAAGGTCAGTATGAGATTTTCATTTCTTTTCTACATGCACACTCGTCTTTGCAGGAAAGTGGTTCATATGTATAAAAGTTCTGTTTTTAGAGGTGGTTGAGGCCGTGTGGAAGGTCTCAGGGGGCAGCCTGGTGTTAAGGAGTCTAACAGCTTAGGGGTAAAAACTCTCCTGCATCCTGGCAGATCTGTCTTTGATGCTGCAGTATCTTCTCTTGGATGGCAGAAGTGTGAAAAGTCCATGTGAAGGGTGTAAGGGGTCCTGCAGAATGCTGCAGGCCTTGCGGACACTGCGTTTGTAAAATATGTCCTGTAGTAAAGGGAGAGGCACCCCAATAATGTTCTCTGCTGTCTTCACTATCCTTTGCAGGCACTTGCGGTCAGATATGTTGCAGTTGCCATACCAGACAGTGACGCAGCTGGTCAGAACACTCTCAATGGTGCCTCTGTAGAACATGGTGAGGATGGAAGGAGGGAGACTTGCTCGCTTAAGTCGCCTCAGGAAGTGTACCTTGCTTCACAGCTCAAAGCAACCTGACAGCCTCACGCCTGAGGGATGCTAAGGTCCAGTGACATAAATGGTTGATGCCAGCAGTAGCAGTCCTCCCCTTTAAGCTTTTAGAATACAGGGCACTAGCTAGCTGTGTCAAATACCAATGCATGCTCACAGCTCAGGCTACATTGATATGAACAGGGCCTACACTTGATTAAAAGAATAATAAAATGTACTTCCTCTTTGGCAAGTCCCATCATATTATTCTGTCATCCCTCACTTCTGTCTTCTAATGACATACAAAAAACACAGATCACATTCTGTATTTTGCTGGTTTTGGCAATCTAGAAAATTGAAACCAACTTTGAATGGGGTAAATGCAGCAGGGGAAAAATGGAAGTAATATTCAAGGGTGCACGTTCTTGAAACCAAAGGTAGTATAACCTTGTGTGACAAAACTAGGTCTGGAGGCAGGAGATGAGTTTGGGAAGAAGCTTCAACAGTGGCCTTCAGAGAAGAAAAGGGAGAGGGAGTGAAAGGTAGCTGGGAGGTGAGACAGGATGAATGACAGAGTGGTGGAGCAAGTGGATGAACCACCACACCTGGTAAACAGGAATTCAACATCCTGTAAAGCTAAACTACTCAGTGTTGTTTTAATTTGTGTCTAAACATTTTTACTTTGTGCCACAGCTCCCTCCCCTCTTTGAATTATTACTTTTCAATGTAAATATGTGATATGGAAAGACATCCTGAGGATGCTAACTCTTCTGTTACAACATTTGTCTATGGTACACAGCAGGATTTAAAAATTCATAAACTCGTGAATACACAACCCGCTTATACAGAAAAGACTCCCCTAGACTCCCTTTTCCCATCTCTTGCTAGCACTGTGTATACCCACGCTTTCTCTTTCTTCTTGTGTAAGAAAACCGAGTCGATGTAACATTTTTCGTGCCTAATGTGTGAGTGTTTCATGGCGTAGTGGCAGCACCACTTCAGCAGCTATGCAACACACCCAGGCTTGGTGCAATCCCAGTGTTAAACAACACACCCTACCAATCTCACAATAAAAAGCCTGCCCCCATGTAACCTCCACCTAGGTCAGTATATAAATATATACAAAAATATATAAATTTGAAACAGAGTTTCTGATTAATAAAGCATGTGGCTGAATGCTCTTATTTTATTATTATTGAATTGTGGCTAATAACACTTGAATATAAGATCATAAATTCCTCCTTAAATTATGGTGTAGGGCATCATCATAATGATTGCTTCCGGGTGCTGATCCTCTTAAGACTTTGAAAGTTGATTAAGAGACCGACATCAGCAGAAGACAAACTTGAAAAATGCTGTCCATTGATGATACAACATAAACATGGTAATGTTGTGTTTATAAGAATTTTTATAGCGTGAGACAGGGAGATGTAGTCGATTAACTGGCAAGGTCAAGTACCGAATGACCAAAAGGAACTATAATCGAAGCAAAATGAAAAACAAAAGCTGTGCAGGGGAGAGCAACCTGGTGCATCCCAGGACTTAAGGACATGTCCTACTTTGACAGACTCAAAGAATTAAACCTGTTTAGTCTCAAGTAGAGGGGATGGCATGTGGACCTCATCCAGGTGTTAACGGTGAATCACATACTTGACATCAGTGGAAATTAAGGGGAAGCACATTTAAAAACTGAAGCCAGGAAGCGCTTCTTTCTGCACAGTGTTGATGGACTCTGAAACAAACTACCAAGACAGGTAGTTCAAGCAAAAACCTTGACAACTTTTAATAAGCAACTGGATGAGATATTGGAAAAGCTTAGCTATTAGCTAAACAAAACGGGTTTGATGGACTGAATGGCCCCCCTCTCGTATGTCAAGTTTCTTTTGTTCTTATGTTCAGAAATCATAGCAAGGATTCAAAAACCTTTTTGAACAAGGATTTTTTTAAACATTAGAAAGAAGGACACCAAAGGGTGTCTTTATCCTCTAAATAGGACAGTGAAAGGCACCAAACACCAACCCTTTAACCTGTCACATCATAAAGTTCAGGGTCACCATCTCCAAGAACGCTCCTCCTAGCAACGGTTACTTGAGATGGTAGCATCCATAATAAACAAGCATGGCAACGAAAATGGTCAAAATAAATTTATAACTGTTTAACTACAAAATATACCAAAAATATAATGATGGAATTAGATTCTAACCCCTAACAGAATAATCAAATAATAAATTCCGGTAACTCACGTTGTAAAGTTGTCTGAATGTGATCCAATATTCTTCAATCGATGTGACATATTGGCACCTCACATAACCTCCTTGATATGTGACAGGTAATGGGAATAGCAACAATAAACAATCACACAAAATGACAGTCAGGTTATGTCACTGCCTTTTTGATAAAAAACAAATAAATGCATAGAATTAAATGCAGCAAGTAGAATCAGAGATGCACATAATGTGCATACATAAAAAAACCTCTTTATTCAACCTTTTCAGTCATTGTCTCAGACACCACAACTGGGAAGAAAATATTTGATTGTGCCAAAAAATTAAATGTTTAAAATGTCCGGTCAAAGCTCTTAACATGCTGGAAATTATATGATTGAATGTGGCCCACATTCGTTTTGAAGATTTAAAAAATAAAACATTCTCAAATCCGCTAAATCCAGGCCAGAGTCCCAAGGGACTGGAGCCTATCCTGACAGAGCTAGGTGTAAAGCAGCAACAATACAGAACTGGAGGCTTGTCCATTGCAGGACCTGATTTTTATAATATTCTACTGATTATTTCTCAAAATCATATTTGTCAATGATAACTTACATTAAATTCTTGAGAAAGTGTGAGTTATGGTAGTATTGAAACTAGGGCTGAAACAATTCCTGGAGAAACTCAAGTAATTACTAAAAATCGTCAAAGCAAATTCTTTGCATCAAAGCTTCAAGCCTATGCAAAATCACTAAGCTGGTGGGCAACATGTGCATAGGATATATTTATTTGTAACGAGGAAATGCACCTGGCAAGGAATGAAGTGCAGGTGTGGTCACTTTTTTGAGTCTGTCCAATACCTGGATGGGAGACCAACCAGGAAAAGCTTGGGTTGCTGCTGGAAGAGGTGTTGGAGAGGCCAGCAGGGGTGGTCTGTGTGTGGATCCCAAAGCCCCAGTGCAGTGATGCGGGCACTGTGCTGTGAAAATGGCGCCGTCCTTCAGATGAGATGTGAAATTAAAGTCCTGACTCTTTGTGGTCATTAAAGATCTCCCAAAGTCCTGACTAACTTGCCGTGCATGGCCTAGTCATTGTGGCCCCTAATCAACTCCTGTCTCTATTTGGCCAATCATCTCTTTCACCACTTCACCACCTAACATCTAATGTGCAGTGAGTGTAATAGTGCAAAAAGGCTGCCATTGCATCATCCAGGAGGATGCCGCACATTGGTGGTGTTTGGAGTGGCTCCCCACTCTATATGTAAAGCACTTTGAGTAGCAAGAAAGCGCTATATAAATGTAAACAGTTATTATTTATTATTATTAAATAAATTCCCCACAGGAAACCATTTTGGCCCCAAATCAAACTTTCAATAACTAAACCCACCATAGGGAGCAACTTTGCCTACCTATACCAAGTTCCAAAAATGCCTCCTAGGGGGCACTTTACTAATAATGAGTAGATATTGTCACTATTAAATAAAGTTCCTTGGGGGAACAGCTTGTGAGCAAACAAAATATAGCCTACGGTCTTAACCTGTACAATTGGTGGATAGGTTCAGTGATTAAATTTTCCACATGATGGACAAACACATAAAAATATACATTAAGCTTTATACAACAGAATAAAGTTAACTGGCTTATCAATTATAAAGAAAATAAAAAAGTTGGCTGCTGCTAATTTGAGAAGCTGTAATAGACACCATTGCCATCAGATGACCAGCACTTAGTTAATACTGGCTTCATCTGCACAACATCACATTTCTTTCTTTATTATTAGTAAAGGAGGTCCTCAAATTGTGATCTGGAGGGCCGTAGTGGCTACATGTTTTTATTTTAACTCAATTCCTTAATTAGAAAATTGAGCCCTGTCAATAATGGAACTTCATATCTAATTTTATGGCTTATTGGTGTTTCCACTCTCCACGTCACAAATGATTTTGGCCAGGAACAGATTAGTAATTCTTAAGTTTTTCTTTTTTTTTTCTTTGGTGTCCTTTCCTTTCAAGAACCCGTCCATTATTCTTGAGGCTGATCCTCCAATTAGCTGTGAACCACCTAGTCTCACTGAGATTGCACAGGTGGTGAAACAGCTGAGGGTAGAGAAGGCTGTAGGGATCTATGGTATCCGGGGTGAACTTCTCCTGGCTGGTGGTAAGGCTGTCCTTTGAGCATTGAAAGCAATCTTTGCTTCCATTTGGGAGACTGGCATCATTCCAACTAAACGGAAAACAAGACTTGTCATCCCTATCTGGAAAGAGAAGGTTGATCGCCTGCATTGCAGCAACTACAGGGGGATAACACTGATCTCGGTGCCTGGTAAGGTCCCTGCTAGGGTTGTCCTCAATAAGATCCGTAATCACTTGTTCACCTACCAGCGACAGAAGCAGTCTGGTTTTAGGCCTAAAAAGTCTACCATTGACCGCATCCTGGCATTGAGGGTTCTCGTGGATTGTAAACACAAATATCAGCAGAGTTTCTATGCAGGCTTTGTCAATTTTTGTAAACGTTTGACTCAGTTAATCGAGTTGCCCTGTGGAACATCCTCAGGTTGCTGGATATCATGGCCGGCCTGTACACTGGTACTGTGAGTGCTGTGCACAGTGGAAGCAGACCCTCTGCATTTTACCCAGTTGATTCTGGGGTTTGTCACGAGTGTGTTCTTGCTTCTACTCTGTTCAATGCTTGCCTGGATTGGGTGTTGGACAGGATCGTGGGGTCCAGCGGCTGAGGGACATCTGTTGGTGACAAAAGATTCACTGATCTTGACTTTGCTGACGATGCTGTGATCTTTGCGGAGTCAATGGAAGCTCTGATTGGGGCTCTCGAGAGACTGAGCGAGGAGTTTGGGTGTCTGGGCTTGCAAGTGTCCTGGATAAAAACCAAGATCCAAGATCAGTAGTGTGTCTGTCTGTGGAGAGAGTGTTGACCTTGTCGAGAGGTTAACTTACCTCGGCAACGACATTAATGTCTCTGGTGACTCTTCCTATGAAGTCAGTGGATGGATTGGGAGAGCATGGGGGGTCATGAGGTTGCTGGAAAGGGGTGTCTGGCACTCCCAATATCTATTCAAAAGGACGAAGGTCCAAGTCTTTAGAGTTCTGTCTTGCTATATGGTTCAAGATTAACATAGACAGCTACATGGTGAAGTGCTGCTTACTTTCTTATTTTTATCACACCGCTAATCAGCAGCTGGTTAAGGAAACATGAAGCAATTAAAACAGGAAAAATTAAGGGCTATGAATGTTTATGAGTAAACTAAAATGTTTTGAGAGCCACAACTGCTACAGAATCAATAATTTGCATCTAACAAACAGATTAGATTAGATAAGATTTGATTGGATAAACCTAGGCTCCACTGTGGCCCTGCATGACTGAAGTTGGGAGCCTCTGCTGTTACAAAAACAAGGCTTAATGCTAAAACATGGACTCAAGTTATTTCAACACACCTTGTACTTGTGCTCTGGAGAGGGTAGGAAAGATGAAGAATGGCTAGGGAAATGGTGTAGTCCCAAGCAATGATTACATGTCATGAGCATGATGGATGGAGAGTGCCTCCAGCACTTCATACTAGATTTGAAACACCCCAAAACACCTTCTGCACACTGATAACGGCTGTCCAATTAATTAAGTAGCAGGTTCAATCATTATCAAGGGCAAGACAGCTGCATTCTTTATGTGCTGCTGCAGTAGAAATGTAACTGGCACTGTACAGCCTTTCCAGGCCTCAATTTGTAGAAGCTGGGTATACTTATTACTATATTCTCACACAACATGTAAAGTGGAGCTTCATTATAGGATGACTTAATATGGATCCTTTCTTGTTGACTTCAGCTCTTCAACATCATTATCCCGGATATCCTCCACCCCAAATTCCTGGGTTCAAATCCCTGTCCAGGTATACCCTACGTTTGGTTTAAGAATTCTCCCCATTTGTATGTAATTTGTCCTAGCTTGTTGATCTTAAACCCCTCTCTACCACTCTAGCCTCTAACAACAAAAAAATTAAGAAAAGTATGAATGCATGAAAAGTACTTTGACACTCAACTTGAAAACTGGATGGGAAGATGAGATGAGATACAAGAAAAGTGAAGTGTGCAATCCATTGCTTCCACAAAATGTTCAATCAATATTTCTATATGTGCTGTGTTAGAAATGTTTTGAGTAAACCAAGAATACTTACCTGCATCAAAACTACTTTTTAAGTCCCCTCCGTTATCTTGTTTACTAGGGGGCTCCGCCCCCTGCTCGCTTCGCTCGCCAACCCCTGGCGTTGGGACATGAGAAAGAGTCAGATGTATGAATTAGATATAGAATAGTGTGCAGCTTTGGATGATGCCCATAGAAATAACAAATAAGAGTGTTTGTCATATATTAATGTTTTATTGGAATATTTCTTTGTATACAACATTAGTAGTAAAGATGGTGTCTTGTCCTTGAATGAGTCTTCCTTGGCATGGATTATTTATAATTTTAACTTTAACGTCAGATGAACGGCGAACACGTGAGAAGGCAACATAAAGTTGTCCATGTCCAAAAACGGGTTCAGAGAGGTAGATGCCAACCTTGTCCATGGTTTGTCCTTGTGATTTGTTGATGGTCATGGCAAATGCAGGTTTAATGGGGAACTGTCGGAGTTTCAATGTAAAAGGTAATTCTAGCTCAGAACTTGTAAGGTCAATTCTAGGAATGAGAACAGTATTGTTAGCATGTGATCCTGTAAGAACTGTTGCTTGAATAACATTGCGTGTCATGGTGTTGACGACTAACCGTGTGCCATTGCATAAACCCTGTTTTGTGTTAAGGTTTCTTAATAGCATGATTATTGTTCCGTTTTTAAGGGTAAGGTTGTGTTGTGGTAATCCGGCAGGGTTAATAGTGTTCAAATATTCTAAGGGGAAATTTATATGTTCATTGTCGTCATCAGAGTCAACTTTGTCTGAGCTTAGAAAGATCTGTGTCTCTCCAGGAAGTAATGAAATGACTTGGTTATTAATGTGATTAACATTAATATTTTTTGGACATAATATAGTGCGTTGTGTTAACAGGGGTATTTGGTCTAATGTGATTGCTGTTCCAAATATCTCTTTTACTAAGTCGTCTGAGATAAAGGATTGTGGAATGGAAATAATATCTGGGTGAAGTCCATCTGTATTTGTGAGTGTACCATTTCCCAGTTGTATTAGCCAACTGTTATATTCTGGATCTGGACATCGCATGTTTTGTACCAACTGTATTGTTTTAAAGCAATGCCAATTGTCTGCGTATTTTAAGGTGGACTGAACAATAGCTGAGCGCATGGCATGTGGAACAATAGCTAAGCATTGTCTAAAATCTCCTCCTAATAAAAGAACTTTTCCTCCAAAGGGAATATTATTATTCATCAACGTTTGTAGAAGTTTATCAATGGTGTTGAGTAAGTGACTGGATGCCATTGTACATTCATCAATAATTATCAGTTTTGCAAGACGGATGTCTCGGGCATTGCTACTGTGAATGTTCATAGTGGATACTGATGTCTCTGTGATTGGGACCGGTATTTTGAATATTGAGTGACATGTACGACCATTTATTAACAGATTTGCTGCCACTCCGGTTGTAGCAGATGCGATAATCATCTGTTGTCTTGCAGCAAAGAAATGTATAAGTGTTTCATAAAGGTATGTTTTTCCGCTTCCTCCAGGGCCGTCAAGAAAGAAGCATTTGGGTATAGGGCTGTTGTCCTCCGTGGCATGAATAATTTGTTGAAAAGCATCAGATTGTAATTCATTTAAAGAGGAAAGCATAGTTTGTGCAATTCGTTCTTCTTGTTGTAGATCAATAGGTGTGTAATTTATATCCGGTAAGGAATCTGGAACATTTGGTAAATGGAAGTTTTCCAATGTATACCCAAGGAGCATAAGAGCCAATCCTTCCTGTCCAGTTGGAAATAATATGGGGTATGTTAAAGTATCAAGAAGCGGAAAGCAAATGTCTATGCGTTTGAATGTAGGTGTGTTGTTTTTATCAGGACGTAAATGTAGAACAATATCTCTGTGAAATGGAGGCTCACCATCTTTACTTTGAAAGACAATTGCCACTTCATTAACGACGGGCAGATTGTATCGTCTTGGATCTTGTTCTTTGTCCTTTATCAAGACCAAAGCAATTGTAGTTGCTGCTATACCTTCTGCATTTGCTTTTGTATTTGCCTCCTTTTCAACTTCATGTAGCATTTTTATAGACTTAGCTAATGGGTGATTGTTTATGACATGAGTGACGTTTCTCATTATAAGCTCTGTGCATTGTTTGTTTTCAGGAAGGTTCATGCGTTGATAGATCGCCTCATCCGGATCTAGGATGTAGATTTGTGCATATTTGCGTTGTTGATTTGTTTCAGGGTGCACTGTTCCAATGCGATGCAATATTTGTCCACATATGCGAAAGCAGTATGGGCCATTGCCTTTTGGTGGCCTGATATTTACTCCGGTAGATGCAAAAGCAAATGAACTATTGTAGGATCTAATACAGTTCATAAAGTTTTTACTTTCAGGCACATCGTTAGTTAGAAGCTTCTTTAGATATTCAGGATATGAATGTAAAGGAGGCAGTGTAATCTGACCTTTTTGACAACAACGTGTAAATTCATTATTTGTATTGCCAGTTGTTTCTTCTGTGAAGTTAAGTGAATGACAATGATTGCAAATGACATTCATTAATCCTCAATAGTGGATTCCTTATTGAAGGCGTTTTCAGCCAATTGTCGTAAGCGTTTAACAGGTGCGTGGCGTTGATGACCGCGACGGGCATGTTTTGCTTTTTGCGGTTGCTTGCCTTTTTGTTGCATGTCCATTATTTGTGACGCGCTATTTTTTTCTTTTTTTTTATTCGCCTCGGCTTTGCACAAAGTCTGTTTCAGTCTACGCCGTGCATTGTTTGTATCGAGCCTTGTCCGTTTTTGTATGTCGGTCATTTGAGCTTTGCGCTTTTCGCGTCTTGCTTTTTTTTTTTCTGTCAGTTCATTTGCGCGTTGTTCACGTCTCCGTTCCTTGTAGGGTCTGTGGGGTGGTTTTGTGTTCTTTTTTTTGGTCTTCCATGGGCTTGTTGAATCCCCCTCTTGGTGCGTGTCCCGTCCCGTCCCGTGCCTGTAGGGTGGGGGGGGGGGGGGTATGGTCGTGCCTTGCTATTGTGCGCTCGTCTGTTCTTTTTTTTTGGTGTGTTTAGTTTTGTGTGCAATGTGTTTCGTGCTTTCCCCTCGTTTGAGTACTCTTTTATGTGCCTTTTCCTTATTTTGGTGCTTGTTGAGCCTCATTTTTGTGACTCCTTTCTGTATGTGCTCACTCCTGTTTTCTGTGCTCTTGTCGGACTCTTTTTGCGCCTGCGTCTCTCGCGGCCCCTCATCCGCCTCTCTCCCCCTCTTTGTGTGTGTCCCGTCCCTTGCTTGTAGGGTCTGTGGGGTGGTTTTGTGTTCTTTTTTTTGGTCTTCCATGGGCTTGTTGAATCCCCCTCTTGGTGTGTGTCCCGTCCCGTCCCGTGCCTGTAGGGTGGCGGGGGTATGGTCGTGCCTTGCTATTGTGCGCTCGTCTGTTCTTTTTTTTTGTGGTGTGTTTAGTTTCGTGTGCAATGTGTTTCGTGCTTTCCCCTCGTTTGAGTACTCTTTAATGTTTTTTTTCCTTATTTTGGTGCTTGTCGAGCCTCATTTTTGTGACTCCTTTCTGTATGTGCTCACTCCTGTTTTCTGTGCTCCTGTCGGACTCTTTTTGCGCCTGCGTCTCTCGCGGACCCTCATCCGCCTCTGTCGCCCTCTTTTGTCCGCCTTTCTCGGGTCCTCAGCCGACTCTCGCGGACTGTTTGTTGCGCCGGCGCAGTACGTCTTTTTGCAGCTACGGCCCATGGCCGGATGTGCCTTGTTTATGTTGTGGCACGCAACTGCTAAAGAGAAAATACGACTCATGCTGAACTCTGAGATGAGATTTCATTGGCCACCTGGCTATAACTTGGTGTATTTAAACTGTTTTACATATCCATCCATTCTCCTTTCATACCTAAAAGCAGGGTCATAGGGAAGACGGAGCCTATCCCAACAAGCATCGGTCAAAAGGCACAAACAATCCCTGATCAGGTCTCCAGGGGCCTCATGTATAACGCCGTGCGTAGAACTCACACTATAACATGGCGTAAGCACAAAAGCGGGAATGTGCGTACGCACAGAAAAATCCAGATGCAGGAATCTGTACGTACGCAAACTTCCACATTCTTCTGCTACATAAATCCTGATCAGCGTGAAAAGTAACGCAAGTGCACGCGTCTTCTGTCCCACCCCAACCCCTCCCAGAATTACGCCTCTTTGAATATGCAAATCAATATAAATAGCCTTCTGAGAAAAGACAATGGGAAAAGCACAGGGGAAAATATAAGAATTTCAGCGAATACCAAGTGGAGGCAAAGGAAAAACATACTATTTGTTGGTTTAAACAGTGGTATAATCAACAAAAGGAAGTTGATCGAGTGACAGAGTGTCGGAGAAACTTGAAAGCTCAAGTTCACAAAGTCGCACAGTGCCCGAAATAAACAAGAACTCACATATCAAAGTCGCCGTGAAAAGGCGACTCGTAGCGGACTGTCTGAGTGTCATATGAAAGCTTATTAGGGTACAGACAAAAAAAGAGGCACACAGTGGGAAAAAAGCACGAAATGTCAACTTTAATCTCGAAATTTCCACTTTAATCACGTAGTTTATTTTGCCATTAAAGTAGAACATCATAAACTTCATCTTAAAATCGTTTAATTTACTAGTTTCTCAAATCCCATTGTAACTAAAGTAGCACATTAAATGCTTTGTTCTGTATTTGATCTTCTATGTGCTCTATGTGTGTGAATCACTACCTGCTTCTTAAACGGGCTTTCTTTGTCTCCGACAGGACACATAATCCATTACATTCGTCATATTACAGCGCTCTGAATAATTAAAATACTGAGATGTATGCGTGATATCTTTTTCATGATGATAGGAATGAAGGCATGTTATTAAACATGGGAACACGGTGGCGCAGTGCTTGTTCATGTCTCACGCAAGAGGCTTGCTGCGCCATGCGTGACCTTCGATGAAATAATTTATTACAGAAGTACTGTCTCTTTCAAACGTACTAACCTCCAATTCCTGTCCTTACTTTTCTTTCTCCAAATACCCAATCGCCACACAATCAACTCTGTAATAGACGTGAAGTCATTTGTAAGCTTAGAACACCGATTCTTCAAAACTTTTAAGGAACATTGAAATTTCTTCGTAGTACATGTTTAATTATTATATCCGTCTATCCTTCCAGTGTTGCGTCAGCACCAGCAAGAATACAACGCAATGCAGGAACAATCCCTGAACTAGCTAGCACTGTGGCACTGTGTCCTCACATGTTTAATTATTAACAATACAGATTATTTAAATGAAGTTAAAGTTTTATCTGTATAATATAATTAACATATTTTGCTGCATTTCTTCTTAAAAATGATATCGTCATCATATGTAAATACGGGCTTTATAAAGTGGCGCAGGTTGTGCAATATTATAACTGTAGTGCAAGTTTACAGTGAGGTAATTGTACTTATAAGTACAAACAGTTCTACAAGGAGCACTTGATGGACTGATTGAGTGCGTTTATAGTTCTTGGGATGAAACTTTTTCTAAACCGCGAAGTCCGTACAGGAAAGTCTCTGAAACGTTTTGCCATGGCACAGGCAGCGTCTGCTTCATGCTGTATACCGATAATTCTCTTTTCAATTAGCTGCTGCTGTGATTCCCCACTCAGATACAGTGATATAAATACTCCAAGTGGTGCAGTGAGAGTAATATGGAAAAAGATGATCTGCTGTGACAACCCTTAACGGGAGCAGCTGAAAGAAGAAGAAGATGCATTGAGAGTAACAACGCTAAAGCAGTTATGGTATTTGGAATACTTTGGCTATTCCCTGGACCATTATATTGCTGCAGGTTAATTACAATCAGATGCATTATACTAATAAACAATATGCAGTTAGTTTCAGTGTATTTATAAAGCCGTGTCAGGAATGTGGATCTAAGAAAGAAAGGGTGACCACACAGGAACAGTAGCACTGCTTTGACGCTGGGTGCCGCCAGTCTGCAAAACCGAGCGGAGAAATTGTGCCAGGGTATGAGGTACCGTGGAAATGTGCGTGGCTTTACACCAAGTTTAGGTTTTATACATTGCAATTTGAGCGTGGAAATGTTCGTACACAACATTTCTGTGTGTACGCACCGTTTATACATGAGGCCCCAGTTCATCACAAGGTGGACAAAAATAATGTTCTGCAATGTTCTTGCCTCCAAATAATTAATTTAAAAGAACTTCAGTAGTACACTTAAACTGATCTCTGTATCCAGAGGAGATATTTGAATGCTGACTACTATGCATGACATTTCAACCAGCTGCATCATCTCACGAGGATGATCAAAGTACAAGTGATCTAAGCTTTAAAAGTCATCTCAGACCAACACGTTTCAAGCACAAAAGCCTCATCCTTCTTATTTTAGTCTAATTTTTATTTCCATAGATGATGTAAGCTGCCCTGTGACAGTCACACTGGTTATAGTGAAGGGACAAATGACTAGACTTGGAAATCCCCTCTCTGTTACACATTTTCTTTTCTTTTCTTTTTCTCTCTTTGTGTTTTCATTCCCTTTTACTTGAAAATCCAAGATTTTTTCAGGTATATTTTAAGTTAGAAATATCTGCAAAAAACACAAGATTAAATTCTGCTTAAGTGAGAAATGAATTTGAAATTGAGGCTAATTAAGGCTCAAGTAAGGCCTAATTAAGGTTAGATCTTGCCTCTAACCTGTCCCAAGATCTTTGGCTCTAGGACTGGACTTCTTTCTAGTTCAACTAACAACACATAACCTTAATGGCAGACATTTTTGTTTCAAGTGACTACCAATGATGATGTAATATATTGTTTACATCCTAAGCTAGATCTTGACTTTAGGAAGCATTTGAGAATGTCTTTTTGCCAGTATGATAGCAACAGACAGCTTTCTGAAGATTTTTTTTATTGGAAAGTGGAAGAGGGTGCAGGTTAATTTACTTTAATAGTTGTAAGAAGTAAACACTAGCTGCTCAGGCCTACACATGGCACTTGGGAGGCTGATCGCCAAAATGGGGTGAACTCACAATAATTTTGCATTGCAACAGCAGACTATGATGAAAAATCATGAGTGAGATGTGTAATCAGTCACTCACTATCTGTGACTCCTAATCAAATAATTTGACACAAGCAAGAATCACCAGCTACAACCGTTAAATCTGATATGCTCTCCGTCTATAAATTAAAGCACATTGTGTAGTGTCACGCTAACCTTAGAGACTGATGATTCTCTCTCAGGCAAGATCAAGCTAATAAATGGGTTGGAAGACCTTCACAGAAATGTTAGTCAGAGTGGGCCATTTTGCCAAAGGACAGGTTGAAAGGTTTGTAGGCAGATTTTGTAATGTATATAATAATATTAAATGCACATTATATATTTATAAAATAAAAAACATGGCACAGATTATAGAATAACCCAATACAGAAATAATAATATGGAAATAGACACACTGACTGGAGTCCACCACGAACGTAAACTATAAATCGTGGCGAATGATCACTGTGAGGTGAATATCACCTCCACTTAAACAACTCACTCACATAATCGGGTCTATGACTGCCTTAGTACACTAAGCAGTGTTGTACTGTTCATGCATAACCTCCACCATCAAATGTTGAATAAAAAATAGTAATTGAATACTGCATCCAGTTAAAATACTGAATTTTATGGAAAAGGTTGAATAACGGGGCTGATTTTAATGTGGCAGCTCAAACAAATCTTGGGTTTCCAGTTTTCTGCTTGCCCACTACCCCACAGACAACATTTCAGGCAAAATAAAACAAATAAATACATAAATAAATGAATTAATCCATCCATCCATCCATTTTCCAACCCGCTGAATCCAAACACAGGGTCACGGGGGTCTGCTGGAGCCAATCCCAGCCAACACAGGGCACAAGGCAGGAAACAAACCTCGGGCAGGGCACTAGCCCACCGCACACACACACCAAGCACACACTAGAGACAATTTAGAATTGCCAATACACCTAACCTGCATGTCTTTGGACTGTGGGAGGAAACCGGAGCACCTGGGTAGAATATGCAAACTCCACGCAGGGAGGACCCGAGAAGCAAACCCGGGTCTCCTAACTGCGAGGCAGCAGCGCTACCCACTGCGCCACCCAATTTATTTAATTTGATTTCATTTTACTTTTTAAATGTATTACTCATGTTTATTGCTTGTGTGGATATACAGCATTTTGTAAATACAGCAAATATGTTGTGTTTTACCAAAAAACAAAAAAAATTATCTTGAAAAATGACATTTTTAGACGTATTTTTGAAAATTGAGTATGTTAATATAGACTGAATGCGTTTTATATTGTTGTTAGTGATAAGTGAACCCTGCTGCTTCGCCTCAAGTTGTGTAAAGGTCCAAGAATAGAAGTCAATGGGGAAGGAGAAACTGAACTAGTTTTTAGTATTTATAATGGCGCAATGATCTATCAGATATTCCTGAGAGCTAGGAAAGTGTCTGCATCTATGCTGGACTGATTACGGTGGTCAAAAATGTGATGCTGGGCTGTAAGGCAACAGTGCTAACTACTTTACCACTGGGCCACCCTGAGATAAAATTATACTTCCGAGTCTACAGTACTCCAAGTCTTTTATTTCTGTCTGTGTCCTCCCAGCTTCTATCACTGTGACTAACTAACACATAGAGCCCTGTGGTGCAAGGAACCAGCACTCAAAGGGTCTGTCTCAGTCACTGCCCAAGCTGTGCTACATAGCAAAGAGCATAAACAGGCTTAATATACTGTAGTAAGTGAACACACAATGTACAATAAATCTGCTCAGAACAACAAAGTATTTTCAGAATATTCTCGTTATGGTCAGCTAAAGTACTTCTCAAATGAATATCCGCATCCACACTTCAGCTCAGTCAACGGCAACCAATTTTCAGGGAAAAATTTGGCCAACAAGGTAGACAGCGAACCCAGTAAACTTACTGCTAAAAACACTTCAGCAAATTTCGCTAATCAACAACTAGTTATCATTCGCCACTGCATTTTGTCACAAAAAAAAGATCATGTTTCCTTGAATTTGCTCTACTGGTCATATAATATTTTTCAATTAACCTCTTTATATAGGGTGGTCCACATCTAACTATGCAACTTTTAACACAATGCAATTCAATAATTGCATAGTTAGATCTGGACCACCCTATATAAGCAACGGGTAATGAAAATGCTTTGTACCTGAAAAAAAAGTTCATGCTACAATCATGATTTTCTAAGTGGCTAAAAATGAGTTCTTATACACTATAAAGTGTCTATTATAAACTTTCAGGATTTGTGTCTTCAGTGTGTGCTTCTGTTTTCAGAATCAAGTCAATATCCATGACAAAAAACATCAAATCAAGTATTGACATATCAATGAACTTCAAACTCTAGTGGACAATAGGCCCTCAGAGATTTATTCTCTCCTATTCAAAGTGTTTATTGACAGTACCCCTTCACATGTCGCAAACAGAGCTCCAAAATGAGTGGTGGCAGGATTATCTCCAGAAGGTGATGTTGGGTCTGGCAGGCCATTGACATCAACGGCAGAAGGAAATGTTGGATGGAGTGCAAGTTCATGTGGAATGGAAAGCTAGAGATGCACGAGCTAGTGGCCACTACAGGGAATAGTGAGTCAGCTGAGTTTATTCTTCATGAACAATTCAACAATTAAAGACTATGCATTTTGGGTGTCCAAAATATTGACTCCACAGATTAAGCATCACATCGTTCTTGGAAGAATCTTGAACTAATGAACTGAGACAGAGAGAAATGTAAGAAAAGTCTCATTAACACGGATGCAACATGGATACATAACTCTGAACAAGAGTTCTGAAAACAGCAGATGTCCAGTGATCCTACAATGGGAAAAAACTGAAGGTCCAAAGTGAAACATTTCTTATTATGTTTCTGGTGTATTCCCCATTGCTTCTCAAAAGGCCACCACAATCTACCAACGACACTGATTCCTTCTATACAGCATATATTTGTTTGATTGACTTACATTGGTAAAGCATTTTGAGAATGGTAATGCTAAACTCCAAATAGCCATCAGAGTTCACTCATTTACTGAAATGCCTAAATCCTACTTTGGAGTTACGATTAGACGGAGCCTATCTCATCATCCTTACACAGAAGACATGAACCACCCAGTTGCAGAGGCAGAAATATGGAATTACTGGTTAATATTTTAATAGATTACAATGTGTTTCTGATTTCAATGGCTACATTGGTTAACTATTAACTATCTGAAAACAGTAACAAATGCATTGTCAGTGACTGTTCTGTAAGTAGATCCTAGCTCTCTACCTGATAGACGTTTGTTAATAATTAATAATATACCAACATCCACTGACATACTGTAAACACTTTTATTTCGATTACTAATTGTAATATTGGGCCATTTAAATTAGTCTGAACTTAAATAATTTTCCAGTCATTACTGTAATTGTTTCTTTTACATTCCTGTTGGCTAAATTTTGACAATAGTCTGCCTGCTCTGCTTGAGTAATACCTTACGAAATGTCTTACAAACCTATACTTTGCAGATGCCTCCTCCCAGTTGATGTTTGAAGTTCTGCAGTGTGAAACCAGGATGTTCTCCTTGTGTTTTTATGTGTTTTCTTCAGGCAAAGTTGGTTCCTTTCTATAAATCAAATAAATTCATGACTGGCAGCTCAACACGTGTCTGATGTGAGTAAATGCTGAAGCACATGTGTAGTGTGTGTAGACAGGCATTGCCTCTAAAACCTGTTTGTTTTCTTGCACTCAAAGCTACCAGGAAAGCCATCACTCACAACAGGCCCAACCAAATACGGTACTGCATATAAAGCTAGTAAAATTATTAACATGAGATAGCAACAAAATATATTGAAGGCAATTTGCTTGTGTTTTTAATGAGAATTGCCCAAGATTGTTTTGATCACACTACAGTTGTACAGTTACAGTGGTCGTTGGGGTGGGAGATATGTTATCAATGTTACAGTGCCTGCAAAATACCACCTGGTATTGCCGACTACACTGGGCATGCATTTGCATAAGCTAATAAGAAATGTTTATAATATACCAAAGCCTTCTTGAATGATCTAATTGGATATAAATATTTTGATGCAAATATCACAACAAGGGCACTATAACTAAGAGTATGTTCAATTAACTATTAAAAACAACATGAGACACAAAAGATCAGATGAAGACAAAAATGTGAAAATTCACCGTGTTAGATTACTAATAACATTAGCCATCAAAACAAAGCCAAAGAACACATTGTCCTTCATTAACTACTATTTAATCAGGCTATAAGGCTTAATAAGGCTATAAGGTAATAAGGCTGCTTCGCACTTCACCTTCAAATGAGCTTTGCCAACTATTTTATGATCTTTTTTGAGCCATAATGCTCAGATAATGGAAGAAGACAAGCGAGCAGCACACATGACAAGTTGAAAGTTCACTGAACCACAGCACATGAATGTATAAGAACTCCTAGCATCAGCAGTGAGAATTACTGAGATTGTGATTACATGTCACTGATGTCCACACTCAAACCCCAAAGCGCCCTCCACTCCACTCCGCAGGCCACAGTGAGGTGCCCTTGGAATGACTATGGAGATAACCTGGTGTTAGCGGTGGGCAGCACGCATTCAAGAATCAGCCCAGACTCTGCCTTTACAACAAAAATACTTAATTCTCATTGTGCTTCATAAAATGACAACAGGTGAACGTTTTTAAAGCAGTTGATCACAATTTGGTGGAAGCCTGCACTATGAAACAGTTAAACTGCAATTTTTTCTTTGGTTCTTGTTTTTCTGTTTTCAATGAATTTTTCTCAGTTTTGGAGCAGATGTCTGCTGCATTCATTTACCTAAGACCACGGTATGTGATTTAAGCATTAAAAAGGCTTGCTGATATCTCTTTTTACAGTAAAACATTACATTGTAGTTTCAACTTTATTAAAGGTGAAAATTATCGTTATTCTTATTATCAAAATTCTAGAAAATATTTTTTTGCCTATAGCTTCCCCCTAGGGGCCTCATTTTAAAAAACTTTGAGTGCCCACTTGATCAATCAGATTGAGCCTATTAGATAGATAGATACAGTGCATCACTTTCTCCACATTTTGTTATGTTACAGCCTTATTCCAAAATGGATTAAATTCATTTTTTTCTTCAGAATTCTACACACAACACCCCATAATGACAACGTGAAAAAAGTTTACTTGAGGTTTTTGCAAATTTATTAAAAATAAAAAAACTGAGAAATCACATGTACATAAGTATTCACAGCCTTTGCTCAATACTTTGTCAATGCACCTTTGGCAGCAATTACAGCCTCAAGTCTTTTTGAATATGATGCCACAAGCTTGGCACACCTATCCTTGGCCAGTTTAGCCCATTCCTCTTTGCAGCACCTCTCAAGCTCCATCAGGTTGGATGGGAAGCGTCGGTGCACAGCCATTTTAAGATCTCTCCAGAGATGTTCAATCGGATTCAAGTCTGGGCTCTGGCTGGGCCACTCAAGGACATTCACAGAGTTGTCCTGAAGCCACTCCTTTGATATCTTGGCTGTGTGCTTAGGGTCGTTGTCCTGCTGAAAGATGAACCGTCGCCCCAGTCTGAGGTCAAGAGCGCTCTGGAGCAGGTTTTCATCCAGGATGTCTCTGTACATTGCTGCAGTCATCTTTCCCTTTATCCTGACTAGTCTCCCAGTTTCTGCCGCTGAAAAACATCCCCACTGCATGATGCTGCTACCACCATGCTTCACTGTAGGGATGGTGCCAGGTTTCCCCCAAATGTGACGCCTGGCATTCACACCAAAGAGTTCAATCTTTGTCTCATCAGACCAGAGAATTTTCTTTCTCATGGTCTGAGAGTCATTCAGGTGCCTTTTGGCAAACTCCAGGTGGGCTGCCATGTGCCTTTTACTAAGGAGTGGCTTCCATCTGGCCACTCTACCATACAGGCCTGATTGGTGGATTGCTGCAGAGAAAGTTGTCCTTCTGGAAGGTTCTCCTCTCGCCATAGAGGACCTCTGGAGCTCTGACAGAGTGACCATCGGGTTCTGGGTCACCTCCCTGACTAAGGCCCTTCTCCCCCGATCGCTCAGTTTAGATGGCCGGCCAGCTCTAGGAAGAGTCCTGGTGGTTTCAAACTTCTTCCACTTACGGATGATGGAGGCCACTGTGCTCATTGGGACCTTCAAAGCAGCAGAAAATTTTCTGTAACCTTCCCCAGATTTGTGCCTGGAGACAATCCTGTCTCTGAGGTCTACAGACAATTCCTTTGACTTCATGCTTGGTTTGTACTCTGACATAAACTGTCAACTGTGGGACCTTATATATAGACAGGTGTGTGCCTATCCAAATCATGTCCAATCAACTGACTTTACCACAGGTGGACTCCAATTAAGCTGCAGAAACATCTCAAGGATGATCAGGGGAAACAGGATGCACCTGAGCTCAAATTTGAGCTTCATGGCTGTGAAAACTTATGTACATGTGCTTTCTCAATTTTTTTATTTTTAATAAATTTGCAAAAATTTCAAGTAAACTTTTTTCACGTTGTTATTATGGGGTGTTGTGTGTAGAATTCTGATGAAAAAAATAAATTTAATCCATTTTGGAATAAGGCTGTAACATAACAAAATGTGGAAAAAGTGATGCGCTGTGAATACTTTCCGGATGCACTGTAGATAGATAGATAGATAGATAGATAGATAGATAGATAGATAGATAGATAGATAGATAGATAGATAGATAGATAGATAGATAGATACTTTATTAATCCCAAGGGGAAATTTAGAGTGTGAAACTAGGAGCACACCAAAAAAAATAGGAAAATGCATATGGCAAAAATTGGAGTGCAGAAATCTCTACACAGTGTACCATTTATAAATCATAATCATCTTGCAAATATGCATTTGCGAATGTGCCTTGAATGCCGTCCTGAAACATCCATATATGGAGCGTGCTAATGAACCTCATACATATGCAGTGATGATGCTGCTGCAGATCTTCACTGGCTGGTAAAGCAGACTCCCTCCTGACATGTCGAGAGCCCTGCATTCAAGAGTACTTGGACGTGCTCAGCAAGTGAGGCTGCAAGATTGGGTGTGACATTATAACGCCTCTCCTCTGCAATTTAGGGGTCCAGGAAAGACATAGACAACCATCGTCTGCGCAGGTAGCTGCTGTCACCTGACACACTTAATGACGTGATTACTGCTACAATAGTACAGGCCATATGAAACACTGGGGGTTCAGCCAGCCAGCACGTACAGCACCATCACATCTGTCAAAGTGACTTTGCGTCAAAATATATCAATTCACAAATTGACCCTGGTGACTGAGACACCATGTTTGCCAGTCACATCTTGGATTACTTGTGCATTAACAGAATGTAACGAATTATGGTAAAAAAAAAAATGCAGCTTCGTTCTTACTAAATGCCCTTATTGCAAGATGAGTTCAGTAAATTACTCTGATTCCGTAAGAAAAACTGGACACTGCTACAAATTCTTTTTCATCCTGGCAAAAATGTTATGTTTTATATATGTGCATCCACGTCATACAGAATCTGGAAGACTGGTGTCTCACCAGTCGGTTTCTGGCTTCCAGCACTGTGAGCATGATGGAGTGAATCTTGGCTGAGACAATATATCGGCCAGGTCTCCTGAGAGGTGACAACAGGCAGCTGATATAAACTGATGAAAAACCAAAAAAGTTCTTCAGTGCAAACATGTGCATTGCCCCTCTTTAAAGAGCACTAAAAGACAGTCTTGGCATCATTTTTTTTTAGATGAAATGTTTGTCATATTAAAACACATTATAATAATGACTCCGTGATATGAATTATTATACATGTGAGTCCCGGCTGCATTTCCCTAGTTGATTTTTTGTTGCATATGCATGGATCTGAGTTGCAATAAAAGCTGTATATGCATGTTCCCCCCAACAGGTTTTCTCTCATAAATCTTGATATTTGCATGGGAAGTTGCGTACATACATTTCAAGCCTTTTGGGCAATGTGGGAGCAGATAGTTTTGTGGTGTGTTCTTCTCATGACAGCCACAAAAAGGTATCCTTTTGGTGTCAATATTACACTTTTGAAGTTTTCTTATTATAATCTTCATAAAAATCTTTTCATTTTCACCCTGCAGCAACTCCTTTCGTTGAAAATAAAATATAACAGTAACGAAAGGACATAACCACACATTCATAACAGAGTAAATGATATATGCTAATGGATGGATTGATCGATTGATGGAAGACTTCAATGCTAAAGACTCATATAGCAGGCACAGCAATGGAAACTCATTGAATTGTACACATGATACACATTTAGGATACAGAAAAACACATTTACTGCAATTAACTACATTGAACATTGTTGTTTAATCAATGCATGCCTTTGTAGCAAATAATTACAGAGGTGGTTGTAAAACACAGCTTAGCCGTGAAATCAAATATCACACCTCATTAAACGACTGCCTGCTGTCGTTTTAGCAAGTCAAGTCTGCTTGTGTGTTTTGGAGGAATTCAAAGAGCAGAGTTATTTTGACTTCATGGTCTTAAATATATGGTCATCTGCCATGAGCACTAGAATCCAAAAAAAATAAAAAGATAGACAAGCAGTCTGGAGACCAGACAAACAAGCTTAAAGCTGCATTTACCTAGCTTATAGCTCAAGAAATAGAGAGCTATGTTTAATATCTGTGAGGGATAGGACTATAAAAAGTCAATATACTGTAACATTAAATGGTTTAAATGGCTGACATTTACAGTTCTATTACTGTTCTTTTTTTATATTTGTATGGACTTAAAAAAGAATGATGTATATGCTACAAAGCTCATCCACAAGTTTACGCAGACAGCCTTCACCCCAGCTCACTGTGACAGCGAGTCAGCACGCCAACTGGAGAAATCCACCTTCCTATAGACATGCAAAAATAAGTTTAAAGTGCTTTGGAATGGTGCTTTCATTTTTTTTTTTTATGATAGGCTGTGTCTGCATGGGTTTCCTCCGGGCGCTCCGGTTTCCTCCCACAGTCCAAAGACATGCAGGTTAGGTGGATTGGCGATTCTAAATTGGCCCTAGTGTGTGCTTGGTGTGTGGGTGTGTTTGTGTGTGTCCTGCGGTGGGTTGGCACCCTGCCCGGGATTGGTTCCTGCCTTGTGCCCTGTGTTGACTGGGATTGGCTCCAGCAGACCCCCGTGACCCTGTAGTTAGGAATATAGCAGGTTGGAAAATGGATGGATGGATGGATGTTCAAAATTGTTGTATGTGTGAGTGATTCCTGTGACAGGCCTGTTTCCTGCTTTGCACCCAGTGCTCCTGAAATAGACTCTGAATGTCTGACAATCACCTAACCCTGAATTGGATTTAGTGGATTCGAGAGTGTTGTGTTGATAGGTTATACCCTGTTGGGTAAAACTTGATGACTTGTACTTTGAAGTTGCTTATGTGTATTTCTGTCAAGCCTGTTTTATTTTAGGAATAGAAATCCTTTTTGGACAAAGCTTCTATATTTAACTCACTTACTGTCCAGAGGTGTCTCATCAGTTCTGGTCCTTTCTTTCATGGTTGTTTTCCTTCTGGGTACTCATATTTTCTCACACACTCCTAAGATGTACACAATAGGTTAAATGGTGATTCTAAATTCATCTGGCTTTATGGCTCCCAATTTTGGCCTGGTTCCTGCGTTGCACCAAATGCTCCCAGAATAGGCTTTCATACTCCAAGACAAAGAATCAAATGAAGCAGCTTTAGTAAGAGGAAGACATGCAGGTGGAAAAGCTAAGACATTACCTAAAGTCTGCCATGAGCACATCCCAAAAACAGGATGCTGTAATATACACATCACAGAAAAAATAAAACACATAATAAATTCAAGGCTTTGAGCAGCATGGTGGCTGTCTAAAGACGAAGACACATTACGTGACTTCTAGCCGTGGGGTATGTCAGACTTGCTGATCTTGTCGCTGGACCATGTCAGTTTAATACCTGAAAATGGCTGGACACGCCTACTTTACAGAGTAATCGCTGAACTTCTAGCACAGCTGTGCTCCACCCTTTTTGGGAAAGCCAATAGCATGCTGCCCCTGTACAAGAGTTAGCAGTTTTGGCAAGTCAGCTGCAATCCCTGCCTTCTTTTCATTCTGCTGTGGTATGTAAAACACAAGACACCCATGTTCCTTATTCCTAGCCACTTCATTCCATGCATTGTACTTCCAGATGAGCGTTCATTGGTTGTCAGCTGCCATGCACACTGACGCTATCCCTACGATGAAAGGTAAAACAAAACCTGTTTGATTTTGTAGGAGCGAGACACAGACTAGTTGGACACGTCACATTACATGGCCAGCTTCATGGAAGCGCACAACCAACTACCTCCAGCTCGCTAAAATTAAATGAAGGCTATGAATGAAAATAATTGGAAAAGTCACATAATGTGACGGGCGGCACGGTGGCGCAGTGGGTAGCGCTGCTGCCTCGCAGTTGGGAGACCTGGGGACCCGGGTTCGCTTCCCGGGTCCTCCCTGCGTGGAGTTTGCATGTTCTCCCCGTGTCTGCGTGGGTTTCCTCCGGGCACTCCGGTTTCCTCCCACAGTCCAAAGACATGCAGGTTAGGTGGATTGGCGATTCTAAATTGGCCCTAGTGTGTGCTTGGTGTGTGGGTGTGTTTGTGTGTGTCCTGCGGTGGGTTGGCTCCCTGCCTTGTGCCCTGTGTTGGCTGGGATTGGCTCCAGCAGACCCCCGTGACCCTGAGTTCGGATTCAGCGGGTTGGATAATGGATGGATGGACATAATGTGACGTGGCCCTAACAGATCCAGTGCTCTCAGTTTGAACTTCATGCTCACTCCTTGTATGCAGTTGGCAGCTTATTCCTGTGCAGCTTTTCTATTAGTAAATGTACTCATTTCAATGATCACTTTTTAAAACTGTGTGTGCTATTTTCTTGATGATTCTAAATTGTGGGTGTATGCATGAGTGGGCTCTATAATGGACTGTTACCCTGCCTAGACTTGATTCCTGTCTTGTGCCTTTTGATTTCAGGATTGGTTCCAACCCCCTGTGGTCCTGAAATAGACGATGTGCATTTGAGGATGTTATTATAACAAGAAAACACCACTTAGCCCAACAAAGCTCGCCAACCCTAATCTTACCAAAATAACACTGAGTCGAGGTTCAGAAGTACTTAAAGTAGCCGTGACAAATAACTAACTGGTCACTTGTGAGATTGACTCTTCCACTTACAGTTTTCATTCTAATTTTGGGAAAACTAATTTATAATGCCATCACAATTACATCTTTTGGCAGACAAACCCAATGACAAAGCTTTGAAATGTAGTGCAAAAAGTAGAAATGTTACTTTTCTTACATATATCACACGCATTTATCTGTATATAAGTGTTTGCATTTGCGTATTACATAATGTAACATTCACAGACCTGTTTGATCCACTTCACAGCCATGAGAGGCCAAAGCCTGTCCTTGCAGAACTGGGCACAAGGCAGGAAACAGCTCAATCCATCATACGGCCCACTTACACACACACTCAAAAGTCACACAGGCACATCTTGGAATTGCTAATCCACCCAGCCCTTATATCTGTAGAAATGTGTGGGGAAAAATCACATTCGCCCAGGCAGAACATGCGAACTCTACATGAACAACAACCAGGTATGGTGTTCGAATCTTGGGCGCTAAATTCAGAAAAGAAAAAAGAATTCAACAGCAGTTGCTACTTTAAGTGTGCACATACTGTACAATAATAATGCATACATCACATACATACATATCATAAAATTCTCAAACTTGATTAATAAAATACAGGATAGTCTATTCTCCTGAACAAGGTGCCATTACATGGGTACTCAAACACACACCCATGCATAACTAATTTAATATAAATTATAAAACTGGAGTACCTGCAGGATGATCTGGAATGGGGAACACGTGCAGACTCCACACAGACAATAACCAGGTGTGGTATTCGTAGAGCACGCTGGATCTGTAAGTCAACCACTGCGCCGCCATACCACCCTACATGCGCACACATGCACGCATACTGAACTTTTATACAAACGATCACTTTGCACGGATTGTTCTGAATGTTCTTACATGTTATTATTAAGTAAATAACATAAATACTAGCTGTTTTACAAACTTCACTTTAAAAATAATCTACAACAGAAGCGCCTGCCTACTGATTTCGGAAATTAAAACAAAACTGCCTCGTATTGGACGTTTTAGATTATGGCGACTATTTGAACTTTAAAATTAGAGTTCTTACATTACGTATAAACTGACAGTTTGGTGATTCATATTTGAAAAAAGCGGAAAATCCATTACTCGTTGTAACAGTAACTAGCGGTCGTCGAAGCAATCGTGAACCAAGCGCAGTGACAGAGCCGAATTCGAAGCATGTCAAAAGTCATAAAAAATAAAACTAAGCATTTAGTAAACTGAAAATAAATGCAAACCCAACATCGTGTACTGATAATAAGTTGTTAAACTGAATCCGTCTATAATCTCGATAAAGGCAATTAAAAACACAAGAAAAAGTCCAGGAGAACAATAAATATGTCAGACCTCTTCGTATAGGTGGTGTAATCCATAGGCAAGCCGCAGCTCTGCGGTTCTGGTTTACACCGGAATGCTCTGCTGTGAATGAACCTTAAAACCGTTAGGATATGTTTATAGGATCGTCTAGTTCGCCAAAAACCAGCAATTCTCTCCGTTCGCATTAGCGCGGCACTTACCGCGTGCTCCGCCGACAACACTGCAACATTGTTTCGACTCGCCGATCTCGTCTTTGCCCCAGAGCGCTGTCCTCAGCTGCCGGCACATACAGCCCCCCGGCGCATAAACCCGTTGTCTCCCATATCTCCTCACTTCTCCAAATTCTGACATGCAGACCCTTCAGCCGAAGTAAAATCCAGGCAGTTGAGTTCAAAAGTACCCAAGGAAATCAAAAGAAAAACAGACGACTCATTCCCCGGCAGCTTGCCACGCGCTTAGCACTGTACAAACCGCGAACTCGGTGTTACTGTAACTGACAGTGCTGTGTTCTTCTGAATACACAGCGAACGGGACAAGAAAAGATCCGGCATCCGCTGGATATCGTGGAGCTCGCTGCGCTGATTGCAGATTTGCGAAGGGGCGGAGGAATTCAGGGTCATTTAAAATCGAATGATGGAGGGGGGACGGCAAAGGGGGGTGGGGGGTCATTATTAGGAAATACTTGTCAGTGGGCTGGAAGGAGTAGGTGATTAGCAAGGGAGAGCCCGCCCTGCGTCCATGATACACCGTGAGCATCTGTTTGCTAGACTGTAAGATCAGAAGATTAGTAACTTCTGTCTGAAACTCACCACACACATGAATTTATCTGAATTTATTAAAATAATAAATTCAAATAATAATAATATACATATGCAGAGTTTAGCAGATAATAGACTGTTTACGCTCACATAGGCAGATGGTGAGTGTAAAACATGCAGAATATGAAATAATTGATGGAATGTTACAGTATGTGGGTTTGTAAATCCTTCATATCACGTGTACAGTACACAGTGAAAGTCTTTATAGCCTAGTCTTTCTAATCTTCCTTTTTAGCGCTGCTGCTTTACTCCGCCTGGAGACTGCTTTTGATATATTTGTGTTTTGCACGTTCTCTCGTGTTATTGTGAATTTTACTCGGTGTTCTCGAGTTTCTCTCCACCTTTTAAAGACTTGCACCAGTGATGGAGACTGAATTGTTTCGGCGTGGTTTTGTGCTTGAATGCGTCCTGCAAGTGAACTCCGTCCAGGACTGCTTTCTGCCTTTTGATCGATGCTGCCGCAACAGGCTCAACACCCACCCAACCATCCATCTATCTGATCTAAGTGGGTACGTTAATGAATGACTGTTATTCTTTTTTCATTATTAAAGTATTGTTCAGAATTTATCTTAGTATTTTTTAAACTTCATGTCGTTGTTTACGTTGTAGACGAGTATACTAAGCTGCAAATTAAAACGCCACTCTAGACTAGTGTGGTACTGAGGTGTCACCCGTTCCACTACTGCACTCGGGTCCTAATTTAGGATCCTGAGGTGGTTCGTCGTGTGGTGGGTGCGGCAACGCGGTGTTATCAGTGCATGCTCGCAACCTCCAACTCCTCTAGACGGCATCGATTTTCCTGGAAGCAAAGCCTCACTTTTAACAGTTCGAGGAGTACTAAGAGGTGCAAACCCCTCGGCTTAACGCAGTTCTACAGATAAACGTGAGTTCGTCTGCAGCAGATAGTAACACACGAACATGTATGCTTTACGGCGTAACTGATTATCCAGCGTCCTCGCTTTGTATACCTCGCCCGATCGCTGTGGATGGCGCCGTGCATACGCCAGCTTTTCTCCAGTACTTCTTTCAAAACCTAATAATGTGCGCGTTACGATGATCAAATTCAAATTGGTTTCGTGCGAGCGTTTATGTGTGTGGAGGAGTTCGATGTAGCGATGGACGGGCTAATTCCGACTTTGCCAGTGACCCGCCCTTACCTCCCCATCGCAGTGTGCTTTATTCGGGATTAAGCCGCTTTAATATTAATTTAAATTATGTTATTGGTTAAGGCAGCCATATACTGTAGCTCCACCTGTCTGTCTGAAATGGCGAGGAAAGGTTCGTTTATGAGACTCACAGAAGCGGGCGCCCCTACTGCCGAGTAGTTTAGCTGAATCCATCGCAGCTATTGTGTTTTTCATGAAAGACTCTGCACATATTCAGTTTTAACGTAACATATATACCAGAGTTACATAATCCAAAAACCACGGAGGACATGTAGTCTAAACATCCGTACACTCAGCAGGAACCAGTACTAGATGGGGCACCAGTCCATTGCATGACCCATGCATGCACACAGCCAAACTCATAATTAAGCATATTGTTTGGGACGTGGGAGAAAAGACATGAGGGATTTCATATCTTGCATATGTATATTTATGGTAAAACAATTTAACAGTGTAACAAGTTACATCAGCCTAGGAATGATATCACCATCTGTCACCATCTGGCCTTCCATCATGCAAATAAGCAGCTTCAGAGCCTGCAGCAGGGGATCCACAGACTTGTATGAACTGCTACTAGTATGGCATCAGCAGGCCATTCTGCGCTGCATAGAAGAACAGTGTAAAATAGAAGGCATCCACTGGGTCAGTTCTGGCAAGCAAAAGAGAGGCAATACAATATTTTTTGATATGAGATGGATGATTATATGAAAGCTTATTCTTTCCATTCAAAAATGTATTATTTTGCAGTAATCCTAAAAAATTGCAAAATTTTGCAATAATTACTGTATTATTTTGCAAAAATATTGATTACCGCTGTAGGTGTCATCGTGGTGGTCATTGGAAAAATACAGTACAATACAGAAAACTATTATTTTTAATTCAAATGGCTAAATTAGTAGGAATAATGGAAATTTAGGGTATAAGTAGAATTTTACCCTGTGGCTTCAATCAGGATTAAATGTCATGCTTTGAACTGTAATATTATACTATCAAAAAGTTTTGGAGGGTTTATTTCAAAAGCAATATAAATTGAACTGTTGAATTGTTGTTTACTTTAATGTATTGCATACAACATTGAGTTTTACAAACTGAACATACAATAAATTGAGCGCTGTAAGAATTGTACAGAAATAAACAGAAGAAGTAATATTGTGAACTATGTACAATATCCTTGTGCATGAAGTAGACCAAATTACTGGCAATACTCTATTTAGTCGGCATTGTGCTACTTCTAGCCTTTCGTTATTACTTTTACACGACAACATTTTGGTCGATCGAGGTGGTGATTGGAGCATGGTGCTACACTAACATTCAATTGGTGGGGGAGAGATGGAGCAAAAAAAAAAAAAATTGCGGTGTCCACCTCCGGTACGTTCTGTCCTTAAGGGGCTCTTTTATTGAGCTGAGAAAACATTTAAACGTACCAAGGCATCCCATCACTCCTGGCTTGTGTTGTGCGCAGGGCTTGAAGAGGGCCAGCATGTTGTACTGGCCCATCACTGTTTCTGTCTTGTGAAACGGAGTGTAGTGGTACATAGCAGTAACCCCACTTCTCTGTGCAATTCCTTCCTTTCCTTTGAGTTGCTGAGTAGAAAAATGAACGTGGTCCGTAAGAATAGTCCACTTGTAAAAGCATTATTACCAACAATATGGAGAGATAATATTTTTCTTCTTTCTTTAACATCACCAAATTTCAATCACATCCATCACGGTGTTTTTGAGATTTCAGGGTATTTATATTTTTTTCTAATGTGTGTTTACCCTTAAATGTTGATATGTCAAAATGTTGTGGGTATCTGCCCTAGCTGTATATTGTGCCAAATTTTAATGAGTGAGTCGGTCAACTTTGCATTTTGTGTGAATATATGTGTATACTGTATATACACCATAGATAGATAGATAGATAGATAGATAGATAGATAGATAGATAGATAGATAGATAGATAGATAGATAGATAGATAGATAGATAGATACTGTACATTTAATCCTACATGTACTGTGAGGTAAAATTAATCTGCCCTGTTTAGGGTGGGCGGAGTGGTGGCTCTGAGGCTAGAGGTTCGAATCCCTTAAACACCAGAAGTGACTCTACTGCATTAGGCCCTTGAGCAAGACCCTTAACCTTTAATTGCTTCATCCTGGGTATGATGTTAACCTGCATCCATCCCTGCAAACAGGTCCTCCAACTTGCAGGGAAAACTCAGGGTTGGTGGCAGGATTGGCACTCCAGCCAATATCAAGAAACAACTCAACACTGTTCCAGTGTGGTGCTGAGGTGTCAACCATTGCACATCTAAACTTGGGTTCCAAACCAGGTTGTTCATCATGTGGTGGGGGCAGCAACACGCTGTAATCAGTGCGTGCTCACGACCTGTTTAGGGTCACACGTAGGCAGTGATTATCGCAGAAGCACTGGGTTCAGGGCAAGAAGCAAACATGATGGACAGCACGTTGGCCGTTCGCAGTGCTCAATAGCACACTCAAGCAGAAAACGGTGTGCTGCATGCAACCCAGTAACAGAAACCCATAGTAAAGTACAAGTTTAGTTTTAATTCAGCTATTTACTATACATGCGAGTTTTAAACAGTGTGATGTGGTGGCACAATGGGTATTTTGTATCACAAACCTTTGGGGGCTCAAGTGGGGATAGAAAAAGGGGGTGGATTTTATTTATTTCACAGCCTAAGAAAAAGGAAATATTTTTTGGCAGTTAAGAAGTATTACTTTTTTTTTTGTACAATTTTGATGCTACCCCAACCTCCCCCATACATGCTTACTAGGCACAAGATGGTGCAATTAATTCACATATAATATGCACTGCTACACTGGCTTCATGGTACAATGTATTCTCTGAACATCGGACAAAAAATATAAATAAGTAATATATTATTTTTGGAAACAATTTGAAATAGTCAAAAAGATTAGCTAATAAACACAAAAAGACAATTTCCCCCTCAGGGATTTATAAAGTATAAGGCATTAAAAACAATACAAATGTATAATATGAAGCAATGTGAAATGAAGTTTTGCTGTATTAGTCCTTTTGCAAGCTTCTTCAAGTGCCTTGGCAGTTCCAAACTGTGCCCTACAAGCTAAAAGTTGCCTGTCCTTTTTAACTAATCACACACAGTGTAAGCTTAAGAGACTTTTAACAGACATTGTGACTGACACCTTGAACAGATTCCATAAATTAACGAAATGTTGCAAAATGGCAACAACCAACTACAATCATAGATGTTCAATGCATTGCTAAAGACTGATATTATTCACGGTATAAGCATCTCTCAAACTTGAGGCTCCATAGTTTTATGTTTATGGCTCTGTGTATTTTGTTTTGTAGATAGCTGAATGCCTCTGTCGCAGTGTTCTGCTTCAAGTTGATTGTGTAATATATCATGATTGTGTACTTTGAAGTATAATTTTAAGATTGACCAACCTGAATCTAACATGTACTCCACCCCTTCCCAGAATTGTTTCTGTCCACCTGTAGCCCCTCCCTTGCTGTGTCATTCGTCTTTCCTTCTCTCCCTTTACTTATTCTTTCTGTTAATTCCACTTCATCAGTATGATGACATTTTGGCACAGTAGCTGATGCCTCTGCCTAACACTTCCAGGAGCCCGATTTTGATCTCTGTGCTTCTGTGTGAAGTTAATATGTTTCTCTGTGTCAGCATGGATTTTTAAACAGATTTTCTGACTTTCCTTTCACATGTCAACATGGGCAAGTTAGGCTGGTTGGTGGCCCTGCACATGTCAGTGTGCCCTCTGACCTAGAGTGGTGATTGCTATGTGTGGATGATGTTGCCACGGAAAGTTTCTGCTCCCCACAACGCTACAATTGGATTAAGCATGTTGTGGAAAGGATGAGAGGAAAGAGCCCAATCTACACGATGAGGTTTTTTTTTCAACTAACAGCAGTTGAGAAGAAAAGGAATCTGAAGAGAAGTTCATCTTTTCCATTTTCAAGCTCAGCATTATTTTAACATGAACCGAATACAGTGAAATTCTTTTCTGAGTGAAAGTCAACTCTGGAAAACAAATTAACTCACAGAAATTCCCAGGAAAGACAAGAAAACTCAATGTTGGTTAATCATCCCAAGAGTGAAGAAAACTGTAAAATGTGTTGCAACAATCTCCCACTATATTTTTTAATTTTTGGGTTACTTTATAACCAAATCAAATTTAAGAAAAGAAGAATTCAGAGGTTTTAATTTAAGTTCCAGCTGGTCTAATATTACTTGTGTCTCCTCTGAGAGTTTATGTGGACTGATAGGAAACTCCCTTCCAAGCTGTTATCATCATCACATCAGCAAATAGAATTGTCCGCTTGGCTTTGTGTTTGTTGATAACCTCTTTATCGCCTTTTATTTAAAAAGGCCTTTCTTTGTTGTTCGCTTTCTTATCCAGCATGGCATGATAACTGTTTTGTTTTCTTAAATCCTCTGTGTTAAATGTATAAATTGTCTTATCTAGAAAATCTACAGAACAGAGCCCAACCAAACATAGGTAGTTGGGTAGAGGACTCACATTGCATCTTATTGTGCCTTATCTGTGTGCAATATTTGCATAGTAAATTTCTCACAACTTGCTTAATTTTCTCATGACTCCTGGACTTCATTCCCTTTTTGCCAAAAATACATTTTAATTTATTTTTTATGTTTTGAATCCTTTGATCTTCATCAAAAGAATCCATTGTCCTGACTTAATTCTTAAAACTTCATATTTTATGTTTTCCTTCTTCCAACTTTACAGTTTCTTCCTTGGTAGGCATGCATTCCAGACTACATTGGTTCCTGTGCTCACCAGCCACACTCAGAATCACAATAATGCTTGCCACATGAAGTGCTGCCTGGGATCACTAGAAATCCATTGAACGTTAACTTTTTTGTTGGTGTGAGACTGTCAAGCCGTTCAGTGATAATTGCCAGAATGTGGCAATACACACATTCAAACTTCCTGAATGAAATAAAAGAATGTGGTAAATGGCAGATTTGCTCAGATGGATTCTTAAATTAATTACAGTAACATTTTGTCTGACAAAGGAGGGTGGTAGCCACCACATCATCATGTCTTGGGAGGAATACAGCAATACCTCCAAAGTTATCCATTGTAACACCTAATATGCACAATTTGTATCTTGTTCTTAGACTGATATAGAGACATATAAGGATGACAGACAGACAAACTGGCAGGCAGGCAGGCAGGCAGGCAGGCAGGCAGGCAGGTAGGTAGGTAGGTAGGTAGGTAGGTAGGTAGATAGATAGATAGATAGATAGATAGATAGATAGATAGATAGATAGATAGATAGATAGATAGATAGATAGATAGATAGATGTTCATGATACCCATTAATAAATGTAACACGTGAAGTGCATGTTGTGTATGGTAAAAACAAAGCAGAGTGATAATATTAGATAATGAAGCATAATAAACATTGGCAAAAAAAAAAAACTTTAGAGAAGCTAAGCAGAAATACAGTAGTTCTTATTTTTGAAAAAAGTATAAGCTTAGGATAATGCTGCCATTCAACATAGTAAATAACAGGAAGGAAAGAATGACAAAAAAATGTGGATTTTTTTAAAAATTGAATGAGGAACCAAAATTCTCATTACTGAGGTACAGAGTAAAACTTCTCTTTCATTTGGTTGCACTAGCAATGCATTGTTAAGCATCAATGTCATTCTATTGTTTTAATATGATATAAAATGTTCTCAGTTCCTTCATGACTCTTTGAGGACCCTAAGAAAGACAAAAATAGATGAAAAAAGGACATGCAAGCTTCACACAGGCAGTGACTAGGCTGATATTTATAGCCGATCTTCTGGAGCAGTGAGACGGCAGTGCTGACCACATGTATGACTGTGCTGGCCGCCATTCACTATACACAGTATTTGTGCCTTTTCTTAAAGCAAGTGCCATTTAAAACACTATTTATAGTATACTAGCTTTAATCTTTGTTTGGTTTTCCATACAGCCATGCATTACATATGTTCCTTTTAATGATATACAGGTCAATCAGTCATTTTCTAAACCACTTACTACTGAATAAGGTCGCAGGGTGCCAGTGCCTATCCCAGTTGGAGCTGGACGCAAGGCAAGAACAGACACTCGACAAGGCGCCTCATATGCAGGTATATACTGTGTTTTTTTATAAAGAAAATATTAAAGGTCTTGTTACCATATATCTATCTCTAAGCTGGCAATTACAAAAGAGATTTTTCAAGCTTAAATAAAATTCAGGCAATGAATGAAAGAATAAGATGATTTCTTATTTTCACTACTGTAAGAAAATTGGACAGACTGCAGGATTAGTCAGCATGAAGTGACACAATGTACAGTGGTGTGAAAAACTATTTGCCCCCTTCCTGATTTCTTATTCTTTTGCATGTTTGTCACACAAAATGTTTCTGATCATCAAACACATTTAACCATTAGTCAAATATAACACAAGTAAACACAAAATGCAGTTTTTAAATGATGGTGTTTATTATTTAGGGAGAAAAAAAATCCAAACCTACATGGCCCTGTGTGAAAAAGTAATTGCCCCCTTGTTAAAAAATAACCTAACTGTGGTGTATCACACCCGAGTTCAATTTCCGTAGCCACCCCCAGGCCTGATTACTGCCACACCTGTTTCAATCAAGAAATCACTTAAATAGGAGCTGCCTGACACAGAGAAGTAGACCAAAAGCACCTCAAAAGCTAGACATCATGCCAAGATCCAAAGAAATTCAGGAACAAATGAGAACAGAAGTAATTGAGATCTATCAGTCTGGTAAAGGTTATAAAGCCATTTCTAAAGCTTTGGGACTCCAGCGAACCACAGTGAGAGCCATTATCCACAAATGGCAAAAACATGGAACAGTGGTGAACCTTCCCAGGAGTGGCCGGCCGACCAAAATTACCCCAAGAGCGCAGAGACGACTCATCCGAGAGGTCACAAAAGACCCCAGGACAACGTCTAAAGAACTGCAGGCCTCACTTGCCTCAATTAAGGTCAGTGTTCACGACTCCACCATAAGAAAGAGACTGGGCAAAAACGGCCTGCATGGCAGATTTCCAAGACGCAAACCACTGTTAAGCAAAAAGAACATTAGGGCTCGTCTCAATTTTGCTAAGAAACATCTCAATGATTGCCAAGACTTTTGGGAAAATACCTTGTGGACTGATGAGTCAAAAGTTGAACTTTTTGGAAGGCAAATGTCCCGTTACATCTGGCGTAAAAGGAACACAGCATTTCAGAAAAAGAACATCATACCAACAGTAAAATATGGTGGTGGTAGTGTGATGGTCTGGGGTTGTTTTGCTGCTTCAGGACCTGGAAGGCTTGCTGTGATAGATGGAACCATGAATTCTACTGTCTACCAAAAAATCCTGAAGGAGAATGTCCGGCCATCTGTTCGTCAACTCAAGCTGAAGCGATCTTGGGTGCTGCAACAGGACAATGACCCAAAACACACCAGCAAATCCACCTCTGAATGGCTGAAGAAAAACAAAATGAAGACTTTGGAGTGGCCTAGTCAAAGTCCTGACCTGAATCCAATTGAGATGCTATGGCATGACCTTAAAAAGGCGGTTCATGCTAGAAAACCCTCAAATAAAGCTGAATTACAACAATTTTGCAAAGATGAGTGGGCCAAAATTCCTCCAGAGCGCTGTCAAAGACTCATTGCAAGTTATCGCAAACGCTTGATTGCAGTTATTGCTGCTAAGGGTGGCCCAACCAGTTATTAGGTTCAGGGGGCAATTACTTTTTCACACAGGGCCATGTAGGTTTGGATTTTTTTTTCTCCCTAAATAATAAAAAACACCATTTACAAACTGCATTTTGTGTTTACTTGTGTTATATTTGACTAATGGTTAAATGTGTTTGATGATCAGAAACATTTTGTGCGACAAACATGCAAAAGAATAAGAAATCAGGAAGGGGGCAAATAGTTTTTCACACCACTGTATATGCAGTACATGATACAGTATAATAAACATAGTGGGCTATTTCCACTAACCAATCAGAACAATGTTGTCATTTTCCTCTCTGATAAGGAAAATGCTGAGTTGTGAGTGTAATAATGAATAAAGTGTGAACTAGAAACAGACCTTAACTGCACATGCTTGAGCACCAGTAAGGGGGCAGCTTGCAATATGTCAGTTTATAAAATCTTCCTAATTTAAATAGTTACATGACAAATATTTTTTTTCTTAATTTGCACAGGTTTTCATCTGTGGCTATTATTGCTGCTTCTTAGATGCAGTGTCCTAGGTTTGAATCCCATGCGCAAATCGTTCTTTTCATGGTACCTCCACATCCCTTGACATGTTCATCTTATGTGGCTCCAAATTTGCCCTTTGTGTGTGTATGTGGGTTTTATGATGCCTAAGCACTGTATCCACCACAGCCATGAATTTGATTAATCAGGTAGGAGTATGTCATGTCCAGGTGTTTTTGGGGGGTTCTTCAATTAAGCATACCTAATGCTGGGATCAATTGGATTTCTGAGAGATGATACCACAGCCTTGTTTTTTGCTTACAGTGATGTAGTTAGTTCTTTCAGTGTTAAAGGACAAAATGCAATCCCATTTCTCAATCTACAGAATTCAGGGTATGCCAGTTCAAAAGCTGCTATTTACATTTACTTATTTGGCAGAGGCCGCTATCCAAGGCAATTTATAACATTTGAGATACAATTGGTTGTATTTCTTTAACTTATCTAGTGGGAGCTCAGGCAGGTGAAGTGACTCACTCATGGCTACACTGTAAGATCTGAACCCACAGCCTCACGATTTTGAATTCCAAAGACTGATTGACTTTATAATTCTGTACAATCATTTTAATCCATGAAAATGAAGATATTATAACTTCAAACTTATATTTTGATGCACATTCATAATGAGGGCCTTTCTGCATTCTGCATATAGTATAAACAGTTATTTTCTGTCTTGTACCTATGGCTACAGCCCTGTGACCATGACATATATATATATATATACAGTGCATCCGGAAAGTATTCACAGCGCATCACTTTTTCCACATTTTGTTATGTTACAGCCTTATCACTTTTTCCACATTTTGTTATGTTACAGCCTTATTCCAAAATGGATTAAATTTATTTTTTTCATCAGAATTCTGCACACAACACCCCATAATAACAACGTGAAAAAAGTTTACTTGAGGTATTTGCAAATTTATTAAAAATAAAAAAATTGAGAAAGCAGATGTACATAAGTATTCACAGCCATGAAGCTCAAAATTGAGCTCAGGTGCATCCTGTTTCCCCTGATCATCCTTGAGATGTTTCTGCAGCTTAATTTGAGTCCACCTGTGGTAAATTCAGTTGATTGGACATGATTTGGAAAGGCACACACCTATCTATATAAGGTCCCACAGTTGACAGTTCATGTCAGAGCACAAACCAAGCATGAAGTCAAAGGAATTGTTTGTAGACCTCCGAGACAGGATTGTCTCTAGGCACAAATCTGGGGAAGGTTACAGAAAAATTTCTGCTGCTTTGAAGGTCCCAATGAGCACAGTGGCCTCCATCATCCATAAGTGGAAGAAGTTCGAAACCACCAGGACTCTTCCTAGAGCTGGCCGGCCATCTAAACTGAGCGATCAGGGGAGAAGGGCCTTAGTCAGGGAGGTGACCAAGAACCCGATGGTCACTCTGTCAAAGCTCCAGAGGTCCTCTGTGGAGAGAGGAGAACCTTCCAGAAGGACAACCATCTCCGCAGCAATCCACCAATCAGGCCTGTATGGTAGAGTGGCCAGACGGAAGCCACTCCTTAGTAAAAGGCACATGGCAGCCCACCTGGAGTTTACCAAAAGGCACCTGAAGGACTCTCAGACCATGAGAAAGAAAATTCTCTGGACTGTTGAGACAAAGATTGAACTCTTTGGTGTGAATGCCAGGCGTCACGTTTGGAGGAAACCAGACACCGCTCATCACCAGGCCAATACCATCCCTACAGTGAAGCATGGTGGTGGCAGCATCATGCTGTGGGGATGTTTTTCAGTGGCAGGAACTGGGAGACTATTCAGGATAAAGGGAAAGATGACTGCAGCAATGTACAGAGACATCCTGGATGAAAACCTGCTCCAGAGCACTCTTGACCTCAGACTGGGGTGACGGTTCATCTTTCAGCAGGACAACGACCCTAAGCACACAGCCAAGCTATCAAAGGAGTGGCTTCAGGACAACTCTGTGAATGTCCTTGAGTGGCCCAGCCAGAGCCCAGACTTGAATCCGACTGAACATCTCTGGAGAGATCTTAAAATGGCTGTGCACCGACACTTCCCATCCAACCTGATGGAGCTTGAGAGGTGCTGCAAAGAGGAATGGGCGAAACTGGCCAAGGATATGTGTGCCAAGCTTGTGGCATCATATTCAAAAAGACTTGAGGCTGTAATTGCTGCCAAAGGTGCATCGACAAGGTATTGAGCAAAGGCTGTGAATACTTATGTACATGTGATTTCTCAATTTTTTTATTTTTTGAATAAATTTGCAAAAACCTCAAGTAAGCTTTTTTCATGTTGTCATTATGAGGTGTTGTGTGCAGAATTCTGAGGAAAAAAATTAATTTAATCAATTTTGGAATAAGGCTGTAACATAACAAAATGTAGAAAAAGTGATGTGCTGTGAATACTTTCCGGATGCACTGTATATGTTGGAGGACCTCCTCATAGACTCTGTCAAGATATGTAATAATTCACCGAGACAAGAGGGAGTGCTATCACTAACCCTGTCATCTTCTTCTGTCCTCACAGTGTCGGTTCAGCCTCCATAAAAACCTGAGCATTCTAGAAAGAATCATCACGACTGGCACGAGCAACCCAACAGACAGAACTCTGCTACCGCAGTAACCCTGGCTAATCAGCCCAATAAGCCTCATTCCTTTAAGTTGGAAACCAGCATAATGCAAAATAGCATTGCCTTTTGATTTTCTGACCTATATATATATTTAGGTCTGAATCACAATCTCATTATTTGGGTAATCACCTGTCAGGTAATGTTTGTGGTTGGTCAGCCCGTTAACCAACATCTGCCATGCCCTCTCAGTTTTGAGAAGTATATCATAGGCATGTTATAGAGTATCTATCAAATAATTGAAAAGACTACACGCCACGTGTTTCACCCTAATTGGCAGATACTCTATGCATATGATCTGCTTCTGGGAACTGAGAGGGTGTGGCAGTGTTTGCCGACTGGCTGACCAACCACAAGCATTACCTGGTAGGTGACAATCCAAATACTCAGGTTATGATTCAGACCTATGGATATAATACTCTGATCTACACCCTGTCAAGTACTGTAAATGAAACAGCTGCTGTGGTGCAACGTTGGAGGCTTTGCCTCAAGCGCTGACGTCAGAGGTTTGATACTCACAGGTAGAAGCAAAGGTGCATACAACTGATGAGTCCCAATTAGGGACACAGTATATCCCACACAAGTAGCCATGGATATTCAGGCATGTGCATTTCTGTCACAGCTTAATGGACCTGTGTTGATACCCAGCCTGGTCACTGTTTGGGTGGTACATGTACATTTCCTCCATATCTACAAGCATTTTGTTCAAGTGCTTCCACTTCCTTCTATATCCAAAGATGTGAATGTTTGGATACTTGTGCCCACTCTGACTGTGGGTGTTTGTGTGATGGCCTAGCACCCTATTAGTGCTGTTTTCTGTGTTGTTCTCTATAATCCATAAACTGGGTTAGGAGGATTTGAAAATAAATGAATATCAAACAACAATTACTAATTCAACAGTTAAAAAGAGCAGGGACAGGAAAATTGTGCTATCATTTACTGTACATACTTAACTGATCAGTATTCATCTATCCATTTTTAAGCTTCATTTTTTCATTACAGGGTTGTTAAGTATTAGAACTTGTTCCAGAAGCACTGAGTGTGAGGTAGAAATTAAACCTGGGCTGGACACCATCACAGTCATATCCAGGATATGTAATTAATTATTATTATGTCTCTTTTATGTGGAAGGATTCCAGAGTACCTATTAAAAAATTCACACATATGTGGGATGTTCTAGAATCAAACCCAGTTCCACGATGTTTTAAAGCAACAACACTAATTTTTGAGCTAATATGTCGCTCTGATTCTGCATTAAAATTCATAATACTATAAAAAACTCAGTTGTTATATTGCTTATTACTATATTATGTTTACATGTCCTAATCTTCCTTTTTGTCTATGTATATTTTAATCGATTCTGATTTTCTGTTCAAGTCTACTGAAGAGTAACATGTGTTTATCTGCCAACTTTGAAAACCATCTAGGAATAAAGAGTTAAATAGAGCTTCCCATCTTGTCAGCAAAAGTGTGTGTCGACTTCGCCTGAAGTCAGCTGGTAACTCGGATATTGATAAACGGGAAGTTATTCTTGGACAAGCGACACACGTCTGTTGGATGTTTAGAACCACAGCAAAAGCCGTGTCATAGGGGATATCCTGGACTTGGGCCTCCGTGAACATAAATAGAAACAATGCTCTGCCTGCTTTCATCTAAAAAATGGTCTCTTTTTAAAATTTTTGACAGATCTAACTTTTGCATCCACTGACAAAGGCACATTTTAGATTTGCGGAACTGTTTTGGAACAAAAAAAAAATTAAATAAAATGTGATAGTGTTATCATGTAGCTAATAATGTGTCAGTTTCCACGTTTATTTTCTTATGAGCAATGCAATGTGGGTGTGCTACTCGCTACAAGATTAATAATTAGATTGGAGGTGGCAGTGACTCAGAAAGTGGCTTGCAGGTGGATCTAGAATTTCTTTCAATGCAAACAGGTTGTAGTTCAAGGAAGTAAAAATGCCATAAAAAGGTTATTTAAAATGTAATATTTTATTGAAATTTAATTTTCATGCATTTTCAAGGTGCTGAAGAGTAGCAGTGTGTTGCAAGTAAGATTTTCACTGTACTCTATACACATGACAATAATGACACTATAAACTGAGAAACATCTTCATTATTCTAAAGAACAGCTCCTGGTAAAGCGTATTTGATTTTTCTCTGATTTTATTTAAAATGTTATGATTGGTGTGTTGGGACCCTTTTAGTTGAGAACAACAATGTGACATGCTAGCAGTGTAGTATAAGGCACAGCCACAGATTATTATAAACTGCAAAATGCCACTGGGTATTACTCCGATATTTGTACATCTGAAATTGCCTAGTAGCTAAGCGTACATTTTATCCCAGTGAGGTTTGAGCACAGGACATTCCAAAAACCCATGACCCAACGACACAGACACGCAACAGCAGTGTTCACATTCAGAGTGCCGACTTTGTGGCTTTTATACAAGACAGACACTGAACCTGACTGATGGGACTGTTTGCCTATTAAATTGCTTTCCTGTGGTTTCCAGTTAAGACATTTTTTTAAGAAGCCTGCAACAACTTTTATGATTTAAATTTCAAGTAAAAAGATTGGAAATGTAAATATGCCATTTACTTCTGTTTGGGTGAAATAATGATGGGGTTAAATGGTATAAGTGGGAACAGAAACTGTATTGATGATTGAAGATTCACCTTTGTGCTGCCTTTAAGTGATCTGGAGTTTAGTGCCAATGACCAATTCCTTCAGATGCTTAGGCACCCAGTAGAGAATTCTGATTGTTAAATTATGATGTTTAGCATTACATTTAAAATACTTGGTTACAAAAAATGTCCATATAAATCTGGTGGCTTCCACTGTATTGTTTTCTCCCCTTTTCTGGCCCGATGTCTCTATCTATTGCACGTTCTGCAGTCGTAAAACTTTCCAAAGAACCCTGGGCCACCAATTTTCTAATTCTGTCGGTCATCAAATGAGATGTTTCCTCATTCAATTCATTGCAACATGAATTTTGTGAATGTATGACAAGTGAAGGCTTCACAGACCAGACACAAAGAGTGTTTTTTTCAAAAATGAGTCATTCTGAATATAAGCGGTTTGTAAAAGGCTTTCTTTTCCTTGTCAGTTATGCAGTGTGTGTTGTTAAATTAAGTAAAACTTAGGTCATTATTTTAATTAGTTAGTTGTGGGTTTAGGGGCAGAGCATAATGATATCATGGGAGCATTACCCAGCACTGTTGATCGAGACAATCTGCATTTATGGAAGCAATGGTTAAAGTCATGTCAGAAGATGGTATTATAACCTGCCTCTGTTGGAAATGTGGTGAGGCCTTGACGTGTGCAGTTTGTAATGCACTCACAATGAAGGGTCACTCTAAACGTACAAGTCAGAAATACAAGGGGTTTGACACAGAAACGCACCACCAATACTATATGCTTTGATGAGGTAATCCAGTGGAGACCTCTCCAATGAGGAACAATACGGAGACCCACACCAGAGACGTGTGGGCAACAAAAGGAGAAGCTAAGTGGTAGGAGAACTGCTATGGACAATGGTGGAATATTAAAGTTGTGTTAACTTGACTTCCATATGGCAGATGCTATGATACACTGAAGCTGGTATCAGAAGGCAGCCATGCATAGCATCGTTTTGAGTGCTAAGTCTTTTAAATTGGGGGAAACTATTCAAACTGGCTCCCAAGAAGGCAGTGTTGTGCTGTAGCCCCCTTTCTTTAAAAGGGCAAGTCCTGACTCAAAATTTCCTGGAAGAAGCTTCTAGAATGAGTCCCAGTGTAGTGACTTATAGTGGTAAGGTGCTTGCAGGAGGAGTGGCAATTAAGACAGTTTTAGAAATTGATATTTCTTTTGTGCCCCCATGTAGTAAAAGCATCGCTTGTATGAACGTCTGAGTAGAAGAAGGTCTACAACGTGGCATGCAACTATAGCCAGAGGCCACTAAATACGTGAAAATAAATAATGCAGGACATGATATTGGTAACTTGCACAACAATTTGTTGTATGCCTCCTCAAACAACTAAGAATAAAATGAAATGTTTAAAAAAATCAAAGATAATTAATATGCCTTGTCACATGCCTGTACATGAAAGGCTCTAGTGACCGTAATTCCACCACCACACCAAGAGTTGGCGCTGTGTCCTAATGACTTTCCCTCCCTCTGTAGACTGGATGATTGACGGCTATATCACCTCTGATGTCACTTCTGGTTTTCATCCGCTCAGACCGACCTCATCCTACATGGAGGACTGAAAGCCGGAATCTCCGCTATCTTTGTCAGTTCAATTCTGAACTTGCGTCTGGAGTTTGCTTTTTTTTTGCAATCCAGTTATATGGGGTGATCAGGAGCGCACCCCAACTCTTTATAGTTGTCCTTGGTTTCTTTTACAGTTTCTAATAAATAATCTTCTTGAAAAGAAAACTAGCAGCAAATAGGGGATGTGAGGTGCAAGGCTTAAAAAACTAAATGCTAGCATAATTAAAAGGAAATAAAGAAATTTTAGCACTTTAGGGAGAAGAATTCTGGGAGCATAATGACAATTGTTATGCAAATTGAAATTACAGAGCATTGGGGGCTGCAGCTGTGTTTTTTTAAATAATAGCCTTTTACATTTAATTTATTTTCATCATTTGTAGCTTAAATATAATTCATGAAAAGTGTTTCTGACTGAGCACACATTTAACAGAAAAAAAATAATTCAAGTGAAAGATGTCAGACACATACGCATTAGATTTTGTTGATGAAGTTTTGTATTTGACACTAAATTCGCAGAAGTCCATGGGACCTGTTTAGTGTTCCAAGTTAACCTCACCAACAAGTGTTTGGGGTGTTGAATGGGAAACAGGGAGGACATGCAGACCCCATGCAGACAGTAACTCCCCAGGAATTCAAGCCCAGAACTTCGGATCCTCGCCTGCTGTATCATTCTGTTATTTTGCTAACTTTAATAAAAGCTTTGACTTAACAAACTGGAAAATTATTTTGTTCATCACACTCAACATTTCCAGTATAGTCTGTGATGATGCACCTGGTATAGCATTAGATGTTTCACAACATAATACAAATGATTTACTATTTGGAGAAGACTCAAAGAATTGCAGGAGGGTAAAACATTCAGGACATGTTGGGTTGAGTTCTCTTGTGGCATTCACTGGCACCAGCCTTCCCTGCTAATTAGACAATTTAGATTTTCTTTAGTTAACTATACTATAGGAAACCATTTTAAAGGTGCAGATTGTTTAGATTTACTTTTCTTTAATGTGAACCTTTTTATAACAATACTGCATAGCTCTGCTGTCTCCCATTATCTTGTGCCCAGCAGTCGTGATCTGTGTCAAGGCTGCATTTTATTTTTCTGTATGCAGGATTTTTTTATCAGGTACCCCATTGTCTCATTCACATGTGTGTGTTAAATTAATCCACAATTTTAAATTGGGAGCATTCATGATTGGGCCTTGTTGTGGATTGGCCTCAAGCTGCCTAGGAGAGGCTTCGCCATCCTAACCCCTTAATTGAAATAATCAGAGGTGAGGATGTCATGTAATTAAGAATTGTCAGTCAGTCAGTCATTTTCCAACCCGCTATATCCTAACACAGGGTCACGGGGGTCTGCTGGACCCAATCCCAGCCAACAAAGGGCTCAAGGCAGTAACAAATCCCGGGCAGAGCACTAGCCCACTGCAGGGCACACACACACACCCACACACCAAGCACACACTAGGGGCAATTTAGGATCGCCAATGCACCTTACCTGCATGCCTTTGGATTGTGGGGGGAAACCGAAGCAAACCCAGGTCTCCTAACTGCGAGGCAGCAGCGCTACCACTGCGCCACCGTGCTGCCCATTAAGAATTGTGACCTAACATAGAACCGTTCAATCCTAAGCAGTTTCCTTTGAAATGTGTTAATGGTTAAGATGATTAAACAAGGTTAATTTTTAATAATCATCGCCTGTATTCTGGCAGAGCTGATGTGAGAACGTGTTACCGAAGGTGCAGCCCCGTCACCACCACATACTGCTGAATGTGTTAGTCAGGGAGAGCTGGTGGTGTCATCTAAAGCCCTAGAAAGGTGCTGTCTCAATGTGAAGTCAGTCAGTCATTTTCTAACCCACTTAGTCCTGAACAGGGTCACGGGGGGGTGCCGGAGCCTATCCCAGCGAGCATACTGTAGGGCACAAGGCAGGAACAGAACCTGGACAGGGTGCCAGTCCATTGCAGAGCAAACCCATACACACACAGAGTTTGTTTATATGTTATCTTTACGTGTGTGTGTGTGTGTGTGTATTGTTAGCAACAGGATGTCACAAGAAGCATGAGTTGTATCATCAGCAGCACAAAGCATTCTTGTCGTATAGTTACATACACTAGAAGGGTTGTATTTATTTATTTTTTGCATATTGTTTTAGCCTTTAATTTGTTTTTTATTAGTAATACAGATAATGTAGTGATATTAAAAGCAAGTGACTACAGCTCATTGTTTTTAAATAACAATGACTCCTAAGTAACAACATGTGAATTTGACCTTGAAAACAAACTGAAATAGAAGTTGATGAGATATGAATGGCCCATTCTTGTCATAAATGTTCTATCAATCCAATATATTCATATCATTTGTGTAATATTTTACACTAGGGGGCTCCGCCCCCTGCTCGCTTCGCTCGCCAACCCCTGGTGTTGGGAATGATAAAGAGCGTGATGTATGAATGAGATATAGAATAGTGTGACGGTGTAGATGATGCAAATAGAAAGCAAACAATAAAGTGTGTGGCACAGTGTAAAGGTTTATTTGAAAATTTCTTTGTACACGCCGTTTAAGTGTAAAAGGTAATTCCAGCTCAGAACTTGTAAGGTCATTTAAGATGGTTATTGTTGTGATCAGAGTCAAGTTTGTCAGAGCTTAGAAAGAGTTGTGTCTCTCCAGGAAGTAATGGAATGACTTGGGTATTAATGTTTTCTATATTAATATTTTTTGGACATAATATAGTGCGTTGTGTTAAAAGGGGCATTTGGTCTAATGAGATTGCTGTTCGAAATGTCTCTGTAACTAAGTTGTCGCAGATAAAGGCTTGAGGAATTGTAATAATATGTGCCTGAAGTCCAGCTGTATTGGTGAGTGTACCATCTCTCAGTTGTAATAAGCAATTGTTATGATCTGGTTCTGGACATCGTATCTTTTTTACTAACTGTATCTTTTGAAAGCAATGCCAATTGTCTGCGTATTTTAAGGTGCACTGAACAATAGCTGAGTGCATGGCATCTGGAAGAATAGCTAATCACTGTCTAAAATCTCCTCCTCATAAAAGTACCTTTCCTTCAAATCGAATATTATTATTCATAAATGTTTGTAGAAGTTTATGAATGGTGTTGAGTAAGTGACTTCATGCCATTGAACATTCATCAATAAACAACATTTTTTCAAGACGGATGTCACGTGCAGTGCCACCGTTAATGTTCATAGTGGATACCGATTTGTAGGATCTAATGTAGTTGATAAAGATTTCACTTTCAGGTACATCGTCAGTTATAAGCTTCTGTAGATATTCAGTATATGAATGTAAAGAAGGCAGTCTAATTTGACCCTTTTGACAACAACGTGTAAATGTATAACTTGTATTTCCAGTTGTTTCTTCAGGGAAGTGAACTGAATGACAATGATTGCAAATGACATTCATTAATCCGAATGAATTTTCCTGGTGTATGTTTTCCTTGTGCCGTTTGAGAGGCGCGTTGTTGCATGTGTAGTATTTGGGACGTGTTGTTTTGGATCTGTAATCGATTTGCCTGTGCTGTGTGAGAAGCCCGTTGTAGCCTTCGCTGCCATTAACGTATGTCTGAGACGGGAGGTGTTTCGTTTTGAATCCGTGCCTGTTGCGATGCAGCACTTTGATTGATAGTTTGCGTCATGTGGATCTAGGATGTAGATTTGTGCATATTTGCGTTGTTGATTTGTTTCAGGGTGCACTGTTCCAATGCGATGCAGTATTTGTGCACATATGCGAAAGTAGTATGGGCCAGTGCCTTTTGGTGGCCTGATATTTACTCCGGTATATGCAAAAGCAAATGAACCATTGTAGGATCTAATGCAGTTCATAAAGTTTTTACTTTTAGGTACATCGTTAGTTAGAAGCTTTAGTTGAGCTTTGCGTTTTTGGAGTCGAGACATTTTTTCTTTTAGAAATATGGATAAGTAATAAGGAGAATTGCACTCACTGTTAATATGGAGCCTTTTCTGCGGTTGAACGGTTAATAGTGCCTTATTGTAATGAGATCCACCTATGCTGCATAGCCGTCTATTTTGTTGTTTCTTTCGTTTTCGTGTGTTTGTTCCTGTTATCCTTTCCTTTTCGTTTTGTACCCGTGACCGTGTATTCATGACTTGTTTCTTTCTCAGCATGCGAAATATGGATAAGTAATAAGGAGGATCGCAGTCACTGTTAATATGTTTCTTTTTCTGCAGTTGAACGGTTAATAGTGCTTTATTGTAAGGAGATCCACCTATGCTGACACCTATGCTGTCTAGTGTGAAGGTGCTGACATTCACTTTAGAATATGTGGCTTTGGGTGTCACTTCTTATGGATGTGTGTGTGTGTGGGTGGGGGGGGTTGAGGATTGTTGTCGCGCGAGCGTCTTCTTTCTTTTTGTGTTCCTGTGTCTTGTTGAATCCCCCTCTTTGTGTGTGTCCCGTCCCTTGCTTGTAGGGTCTGTGGGGTGGTTTTGTGTTCTTTTTTTTGTGTTCCATGGGCTTGTTGAATCCCCCTCTTGGTGTGTGTCCCGTCCGGTGCCTGTAAGGGGGGGGTGCCTTGCTGTTGTGCGCGAGCCTCTTTTTTTTTTTTTTTTTTTTTTTTTTTGGGTCTAGTTTCGTGTGCAATGTGTTTCGTGCTTTGCTTGCTTTTGAATACTTTTTTATGTGCCGTTTCCTTTTTTCGGTGCTCTTTGCGCCTCATTTCTCAATTTTTCCTGTGCTCACTCCTTTTTTCTGTGGTCTTGTCCGCCTCTCGCGGCCCCTCATCCGCCTCTCTCGCCCTCTTCTATCCGCCTTTCTCGGCTCCTCAGCCGACCCTCGCGGACTCTTTTTGCGCCTGCGCAGTACGTCTTTTTGCAGCTACGGCCCATTGCCGGATGTGCCTGCGTCCATCATCCGGTTTAGCATTCTCGGTTAGTAATATGGATAATATGGATAATGTAAATTTTAATGAGCTCAGTCTACCCTGGAAGTAGAGTTTCCTCATTGATGGCCTTATGTTTTGTACAGTTGCTATGCACAGTTGCATGTCATGTTTTGCATCCTGCAACATCTGATGTTACAAAATCAGCAGGATGAAACAAAGTAGACCTCTACATTAACGTATAGAGTGCATCATCTACTGAAATGTATCTTGTAATGCATGTAGTACTAATAATTGCACTTGTCATTCTAATAGATGGTGCATCACAAACACTTATAGTAATAAAATGCATTTCTACAAATGTTTGTGATGTGACAGCTGCTGAAATGGCAAATGCAATGCATGTGTCTGTGTTATATGCCATTTGGTATGGAATTCGTTAAAGCGGGGCTAATGTCTGATGTGCCATCTGTTGGAAAGACAAATGCTGTGCATATGTCCATGTCATATACCATTTGGTATGGCATTTGTAAAAGCATGGCTAATGTCTGTGATGCACCATCTGTTGGAATGACAAATGCAATGCATACAGTATGTATGTGTTATATGTCATTTGGTATGGGATTTGTAAAAGCATGGTTATGTGATGTGCCATCTGTTGGAATGACAGAGACATTAGTCCTTTTCCTGGCCCACAGCAGTGAGCACATAACACCCATCCTGCTCCACCTTCACTGGCTTCCTGTCTCCTGCAAGATTGAGCATTAAATTCTACTAACAATGTAAAAGGCTTTAAATGGCCTTGCACTGGGCATCATCAGTAATCTCCTCCATCACTATACTCCAGTCTGCCCATTAAGGTCCTCTGATTGTGCTAAGCTTGTTGTGCCACTAACTAACCTGCACTCTATAGGTGACAGAACCTTCAGCTTTATGGCACTTAGACTTTGGAATAAATAAGATCAGCTGGCTCAATTCATTCTTTCAAAAAACAACTTAAAACTCATTTATTCTGACTCTCTAACCCTTCTTTCAGTTTAACCGCTGTGTCCAGGCACCCAGAAGGATTTGTTCAGGGCTTTCTTGTAGTAATTGTACTTTGTATTTTATTTTGGTTTATTGTCACTTATTCTATTTCAGTGCTTTGCATATTCTGTAGTTATCTTTATTTAGTACTAGCCATCCCCTACGGCTCCACCTGCGTAGTAGTGAAACAGGAGAAAATCAATAAACAAACAGGCATTGCTGGGTAAGCAGAGGCAAAACATGGCGACAGGTAGACCGACTCGAACGGAGGCTGGTGTGTGAGTGAGGAGGCGTGACATCACGCTTCCCCCTCCCCTCGGCCCGCTGCGTCTCTCTCGGATTCGTTCAAATAAATCGGTACTGCATGCGAACTACAATACATAGCACAATGAGAGAAGTTGCAAAATCAACCAGAATGTTCAAGCAAATTATAGAAATAAACCCGATTTAAATCTGTTAAGTAGTTCTCTCATGAAAAGTGGACAGACAGACAGACGTTGGATTTTATATAGAGAGAGATTTATACAGATAGTATCTTTATCCAATATTGTTCTCTCTGAATTACTGTGAGCTTTGAGCATGGGAAAGGTGCTATATAAATAAAATGTACTATTATTCTTATTATACCAACCTGATGGACACACAGACACTTATCCTTTTTTACAGGTGGATAATCATTATTGTCATGTGTACAAAGTACAGAGAAATTCTAATCAATATGCAATTTTGGTGCCATGATTAGCGAATCTGTCTTTCATCTTTCATACCTGAAAAACCTCAGAATGTATTTGTCTTTAGCAAATGTTGGCAGCTCTGCAATTGCTCTTTAACTCAGCGATAAAGCAATGGCCATCCAAAACATGTCTCATGAGCAGTTTGAAATAAATGGCCTCCAATGTAGAAAGTTTTAATTCCTGCTTTCCAGTGTTGAAATGGTTTATTCAGAAGACTATTGGTTTCTGGCAAGAATAGTGCAAAAAGCTCAAACAAAAGCAAGCCAAGTGTTAAATGTATGGTTTTCTGCAAGGCCATAAATTTATGTCAGAAATGCAGACAAGACCCAAAGATGAACCATGCAACTGATTAACATTATTTTAAGACCCTCTGACTGACACAAATTAAATATAATTAAACTTTGAAGTACAGTAAATAGATCCACAACCTTTTAACACAATTAATAATTATACAGAGCAAGGGAAAAGTAGTACTCTAATCTTGGTGTCATTTTTGATTCCTCCCTCACTTATTCCACCCACATAAATCACATTAAGAAACTTTCTTACTTTCACCTCCGTAACATATCCCGTGTTCGCTCCTTCCTCTCCTTCTCTAATGCTGAGAAACTTGTCCATGCTTTTATCACATCCCGCATCGATTATTGTAATTCCCTACTGGCAGGTGCCCCTTCTAATCTTATATCACAGCTCCAATCTTATTCAAAACTCAGCTGCAAGAGTCCTTACTCGAACCAGCAGCAGCGAGCACATCACACCCATCCTGCTCCGTCTCCACTGGCTCCCTGTGTCCTACAGAATAGAATACAAAATCCTACTAATAACCTACAAAGCTTTAAATAACCTCGCACCAAACTACATCAGTGACCTCCTCCATCACTATGTGCCTGCCCGCCCACTAAGGTCCTCTGATTCTGGTAATCTTGTTGTGCCCCTCACTAATCTACACTCTATGGGTGATAGGGCCTTCAGCTGTATAGCGCCCAGACTCTGGAATGACCTACCAAAATTAATCAGGTCAGATGACTCCATGAATTCTTTTAAAAAACAACTCAAAACTCATCTGTTCAGGAAGGCTTTTAGCTCTACTTGACTTTATGTAACCTGTATGTGTGTGCTAGACCATCAATTATGTTGTCTGTTTTTTTCAGAATTTACTGTCTTAATCTTCTTTATTTATTTATCTGGTTTGTACAATGCTATATACTGTATATTCTGCCGTTCTTTATTATATTCTGTAAGTGCCTTGAGCATGGGAAAGGCGCTATATAAATAAAATGTATTATTATTATTATTATTACTCTTAACATGCTGCTCTTCCGGACAGTGACAGCACTTCCGTGCACAGATACGTGCTATCGGGAATTCTCTGCTTGAATTTCCTTCTTGCCAGAGGTGTTTGATCCCTGGCAGTCTTCTGGACTATTAAGGACAATTAGAAGCGGGGTTGCATGTTTGGAATGCACGCCATGCTGGGGTCACAGAGGTCACAGAGGAGAGTTAGCTTAAGGTCTATAAAAGACATAAGATGCCCAACTAAGTTCATCAAAGAAAATTCTCAGTCTGTTAGTCATCTTCCAAATAAAAGTGTAATAATTTTTATGACATTGCTTGGCATTTTTAATATAACTTTTAACTCTTTTTTTTTACATGACAGTCTGCATTTTTATTGGACTGGAATGAAATGCTACATTTAACCCAGAAAGATAAAGGTAAACTTCCCTTGATGTATTTTTAGCACGCAGCAGTATGAGCGGCTGCCGTCTCTCTGGTCTCCTTCTGCTCCTACATTTTGTAAGTCTAGCTAATTGACCAATTTGTTGTAGTCACTCATTATTCTGGGGGGTCGCAGTAGTGTAATCGTTTCATTGCATGCTTTACTTCAATTAATTTAAGGATCAACCTTGTAAATGTGTGTAGATTTTAACAAGTTTCCACCTGTAATAGTCTGCAACTGGATTTGTAGTTTTGTTGTTTTTCACTGCCATGGAAAACAAAGCATCAGCTTTTTTTATCTTGCTCAGTTATTCTGAGTCAATTTCTCTGATTCATGCTTAACAAAAGGGTGGTGTGATCATTTTTTTGACCACAAACAAAACTTCAGATGTGCCATCCCGGAGTTTGTTTATTTATGTGTGCGCATTTCCTTTACTGTTGTTTCCATGGCATCTCAACACTTACACATATATTTATGTGACTCACCCACACCTACAGTGCCCTCCATAATGCTTGGTCAAAGACACATTTTCCTTCATTTACCTCTCTGCTCCTCAGTTTAAAATTGAAGTGAAAAACCTCAGACAGAATTACAGTGTACATTGCACTCCAATTCAGACCTGCTCTTACAAGCTGGAGTAGCCAACAAGCCTGTTGGTGTTTTGTTTTATCCTTTGCACCCTTGTGCGCCTGTGTTGTTTGGATGCTGTAGGGGAAAGTCGTATTTGGACATATCAGGTGTTGAAAATGGATGAATGGATTAAAGACAGAAAGTTACTTATAATCAGTAAATTTTTGCTCTCAAGATTACAGGAAGCCGAATAGAAAATGGGCTTAATCTTAAACTACCTTTTTGCTATGCCAGAATTTCAAGTGATTTAAAATATCCTATATGTTAAAGAAGCATGAACAACATGTTACAATGTTTGCTAAGAATTCATTTGATATTTTAGTAAGTGGATTATTATATTGATATGTTAGGCAAGCAATGTAACTAGGAGTAACTAGGAACAGCATAACACTTGCATCAGCAAGCCAACATGTCTTCCTGTGGTTTATGGTCAACAGTGTAGATGCCCCAGAGGACTGATAGGTGTCCCACCAGGACGGAAGTGAATTCCTTACCCAGCCATAACAGAAGATTGAATAAGTGAGGGTATTACCCAGCCGGGACACCTTATGATTCCTGTCCTGTCCTGAAAGGGACCAGTTCATCCCCCATTATACTAGGTGGTAGTGTCCCTCATATAGAGTCCCAGTCTGGACACCCGCAGGGCTGCATGGGAGTTGGAGTTTGGAAAGCAGCCCTGTAGGGATCCCAATAGAGGGCACTGCCGGGGGAGGACCTCCCTGGCTTTCTTATAACCTGGGAGTACTTCCAACTGGCCACATCATGTCACTGGAAGTGCTCGCAGGTCCACTGTAAATTGAGCCCGCTGGCATAGCTCAGGGAGTCAGAGGAAGGAGGTAGCTGGCAAAGCCATTGGGAGAGGAAAGTGAAGGAGAAAAGCAGGAAAGCAAGCACTTAAACTCAGTGTGTTGGCTGCATTAATTGTTATTTGAAGAAGTGTGGTTTAAAGGACCATTTATTTGAACCCACACTTACAGTTAGGTCCATAAATATTTGGACAGAGACAACTTTTTTCTGATTTTGGTTCTGTACATTACCACAATGAATTTTAAATGAATCAACTCAGATGCAGTTGAAGTGCAGACTTTCAGCTTTAATTCAGTGGGGTGAACAAAACGATTGCATAAAAATGTGAGGCAACTAAAGCATTGTCTTAACACAATCCCTTCATTTCAGGGGCTTAAAAGTAATTGGACAAATTAAATAACTGGAAATAAAATGTTCATTTCTAATACTTGGTTGAAAACCCTTTGCTGGCAATGACAGCCTGAAGTCTTGAACTCATGGACATCACTAGATGCTGGGTTTCCTCCTTTTTAATGCTCTGCCAGGCCTTTACTGCAGCGGCTTTCAGTTGCTGTTTGTTTGTGGGCCTTTCTGTCTGAAGTTTAGTCTTCAACAAGTGAAATGCATGCTCAACTGGGTTAAGATCAGGTGACTGACTTGGCCATTCAAGAATTTTCCACTTCTTTGCTTTAATAAACTCCTGGGTTGCTTTGGCTGTATGTTTTGGGTCATTGTCCATCTGTATTATGAAACGCCGCCCAATCAATTTGACTGCATTTAGCTGGATTTGAGCAGACAGTATGTCTCTGAACTCCTCAGAATTCATTTGGCTGCTTCTGTCCTGTGTCACATCATCAATAAACACTAGTGTCCCAGTGCCACTGGCAGCCATGCACACCCAAGCCATCACACTGCCTCCACCGTGTTTTACAGATGATGTGGTATGCTTTGGATAATGAGCTGTTCCACGCCTTCTCCATACTTTTTTCTTGCCATCATTCTGGTAGAGGTTGATCTTGGTTTCATCTGTCCAAAGAATGTTTTTCCAGAACTGTGCTGGCTTTTTTAGATGTTCTTTAGCAAAGTCCAATCTAGCCTTTCTATTATTGAGGCTTATGAGTGGCTTGCACCTTGCAGTGCACCCTCTGTATTTACTTTCATGCAGTCTTCTCTTTATGGTAGACTTGGATATCGATACGCCTACCCCCTGGAGAGTGTTGTTCACTTGGTTGGCTGTTGTGAAGGGGTTTCTCTTCACCATGGAAATGATTCTGCGATCATGCACCACTGTTGTCTTCCGTGGACGTCCAGGTCTTTTTGCGTTGCTGAGTTCACCAGTGCTTGCTTTCTTTCTCAGGATGTACCAAACTGTAGATTTTGCCACTCGTAATATTGTAGCAATTTCTCGGATGGGTTTTTTCTGTTTTTGCAGCTTAAGTTTGGTTTCTTTCACCTGCATGGAGAGCTCCTTTGACCGCATGTTGTCTGTTCACAGCAGAATCTTCCACATGCAAGCACCACACCTCAGATCAACTCCAGGCCTTTTATCTGCTTAATTGATAATGACATAACAACGGACTTGCCCACACCTGACCCTGAAATAGCCTTTGAGTCAATTGTCCAATTACTTTTGAGCCCCTGAAATGAAGGGATTGTGTGAAAAAAAATGCTTTAGTTGCCTCACATTTTTATGCAATCGTTTTGTTCACCCAACTGAATTAAAGCTGAAAGTCTGCACTTCAACTGCATCTGAGTTGTTTCATTTAAAATTCATTGTGGTAATGTACAGAACCAAAATTAGAAAAAAGTTGTCTCTGTCCAAATATTTATGAACCTAACTGTATGTTGGGTTGTCTGTGTTTGAGGTTTGGAGGCTCAGTAGCACCCACAATTGGTCACAGCAGTTAAGAGTTGCCTTTTTCCAGAAAGGCATAAACAACTCAATGCAGAATGTCTGTCGGTCCATCTTACAATGCACACCTTCACTCTGACTGGGGTTTATTTAGCATTGCTGGCTAACCCAACCTAAATGGCTTTGGGCATGTGGGAGAGAAACATGCAGAATAACACATGGAGAATGTGCAAAGATACAGTCAAAGAGACCAAGGGTCAACGAGACCTCATGTCCAGACTAGTAGTGTGTGAGAGTAGGTAGTAGTAATTGGAGTCCTTGATGATGAGTGGCTTGTTTGCAATTGTGAATTTGCTGTTCTCTGAGGAACTAGGGGGCTCTGCCCCCTGCTCGCTTCGCTCGCCAACCCCTGGTGTTGGGAATGACAAAGAGCGTGATGTATGAATGAGATATAGAATAGTGTGACGGTGTAGATGATGCAAATAGAAAGCAAACAATAAAGTGTGTGGCACAGTGTAAAGGTTTATTTGAAAATTTCTTTATACACGCCGTTTAAGTGTAAAAGGTAATTCCAGCTCAGAACTTGTAAGGTCATTTAAGATGGTTATTGTTGTGATCAGAGTCAAGTTTGTCAGAGCTTAGAAAGAGTTGTGTCTCTCCAGGAAGTAATGGAATGACTTGAGTATTTATGTTTTCCACATTAATATTTTTTGGACATAATATAGTGCGTTGTGTTAAAAGGGGCATTTGGTCTAATGAGATTGCTGTTCCAAATGTCTCTGTAACTAAGTCGTCGCAGATAAAGGCTTGAGGAATTGTAATAATATGTGGCTGAAGTCCATCTGTATTGGTGAGTGTACCATCTCTCAGTTGTAATAAGCAATTGTTATGATCTGGTTCTGGACATCGTATCTTTTTTACTAACTGTATCTTTTGAAAGCAATGCCAATTGTCTGCGTATTTTAAGGTGCACTGAACAATAGCTGAGTGCATGGCATCTGGAAGAATAGCTAATCACTGTCTAAAATCTCCTCCTCATAAAAGTACCTTTCCTCCAAATCGAATATTATTATTCATAAATGTTTGTAGAAGTTTATGAATGGTGTTGAGTAAGTGACTTCATGCCATTGAACATTCATCAATAAACAACATTTTTTCAAGACGGATGTCACGTGCAGTGCCACCGTTAATGTTCATAGTGGATACCGATTTGTAGGATCTAATGCAGTTGATAAAGATTTCACTTTCAGGTACATCGTCAGTTATAAGCTTCTGTAGATATTCAGTATATGAATGTAAAGAAGGCAGTCTAATTTGACCCTTTTGACAACAACGTGTAAATGTATAACTTGTATTGCCAGTTGTTTCTTCAGGGAAGTGAAGTGAATGCCAATGATTGCAAATGACATTCATTAATCCGAATGAATTTTCCTGGTGTATGTTTTCCTTGTGCCGTTTGAGAGGCGCGTTGTTGCATGTGTAGTATTTGGGACGTGTTGTTTTGGAGCTGTAATCGATTTGCCTGTGCTGTGTGAGAAGCCCGTTGTAGCCTTCGCTGCCATTAACGTATGTCTGAGACGGGAGGTGTTTCGTTTTGAATCCGTGCCTGTTGCGATGCAGCACTTTGATTGATAGTTTGCGTCATGTGGATCTAGGATGTAGATTTGTGCATATTAAATGAACTATTGTAGGATCTAATGCAGTTCATAAAGGTTTTACTTTTAGGTACATCGTTAGTTAGAAGCTTTAGTTGAGCTTTGCGTTTTTGGAGTCGAGTCATTTTTTCTTTTAGAAATATGGATAAGTAATAAGGAGTATTGCACTCACTGTTAATATGGAGCCTTTTCTGCGGTTGAACGCTTAATAGTGCCTTATTGTAATGAGATCCACCTATGCCGCATAGCCGTCTATTTTGTTGTTTCTTTCGTGTTCGTGTGTTTGTTCCTGTTATTATTTCCTTTTCGTTTTTGTACCCGTGACCGTGTATTCATGACTTGTTTCTTTCTCAGCATGCGAAATATGGATAAGTAATGAGGAGGATCGCAGTCACTGTTAATATGTTTCCTTTTCTGCAGTTGAACGGTTAATAGTGCTTTATTGTAAGGAGATCCACCAATGCTGACACCTATGCTGTCTAGTGTGAAGGTGTTGATGTTCACTTTAGAATATGTGGCTTTGGGTGTCACTTCTTATGGATGTGTGTGTGTGTTTGTGTGTGTGTGTGTGTGGGGGGGGGGGGGTTTGAGGATTGTTGTTGCGAGAGCGTCTTCTTTCTTTTTGTGTTCCCGTGTCTTGTTGAATCCCCCTCTTTGGGTGTGTCCCGTCCCTTGCTTGTAGGGTCTGTGGGGTGGTTTTGTGTTCTTTTTTTTGTGTTCCATGGGCTTGTTGAATCCCCCTCTTGGTGTGTGTCCCGTCCGGTGCCTGTAGGGGGGGGGGGTGCCTTGCTGTTGTGCGCGAGCCTCTTTTTTTTTTTTTTTTTTTTTTTTTTTGGGTCTAGTTTCATGTGCAATGTGTTTCGTGCTTTGCTTGCGTTTGAATACTTTTTTATGTGCCTTTTCCTTTTTTCGGTGCTCTTTGCGCCTCATTTCTCCATTTTTCCTGTGCTCACTCCTTTTTTCTGTGGTCTTGTCCGCCTCTTGCGGCCCCTCATCCGCCTCTCTCGCCCTCTTTTGTCCGCCTTTCTCGGCTCCTCAGCCGACTCTCGCGGACTCTTTTTGCGCCTGCGCAGTACGTCTTTTTGCAGCTACGGCCCATTGCCGGATGTGCCTGCGTCCATCATCCGGTTTAGCATTCTCGGTTAGTAATATGGATATGCAGGCTGATAAGGGAATGCTGTTGCTTATCTAAGCATGTGTGAAGAATAAACTAAAGAAAGTGACATGTGCTGATAGGTTTAATATGACCCACATACTGTAAGAAAGTGTGAGCTCTGTGGATATCCAGAGCTGGTCTCTGCCTTGTACCTGCTGCTGCTGGGATAGAACTCAGTCCACCACAGCCCTGAAACAGGTTATTCAGGTTTAATGCCAAATGGAATGATGTATCCCCTAATTTGTGAGGACTGATTTTGTTTTGTGTCTTGTGACAGACTGAAAGGGAGTAAAGGGGCCAAGTACAGTATGAGGAAGTGCTTTCATGGAGTTCCTTTTCACATGTGACCAGAGTGGGGATGCTTTTGGGTGGATGTCCCGGGGTCATTTTTTCATTAGAACGGAATGAGCATGAGGAGGAGTTTCTGAGGCGTCAGGCCCTATAAATGAGTTCAGTTCCTTGAAGTGCCTGGGCTAACAGCGTCAGCAGCATATGGCATCTCCAGCCTTTTAGGATGAACTCTGACCTGCTTCATGTCTAAAGAGTGGGGATAATAGTGTGAATCCAGATGGAAAATAAAAGACGCCAAGCAATGTTCAGCTTGGGAGTATTTATTAGGAGGTGAGAAGGGCAGTGAGATGTTCTAGCCAGATTGATCGAAAAAGAAATTAGAAGAGTCTTTCTATTTAAATAATGACTTTAAATCTGCTGCATTTTAGTTGATAATTGTCTTTATAGAAGAACAATAAGTCTGCTAGTTCTAGGCTTAAAGTGGAATCATATAGGTCTGTTTTGTAGTGCTTTCTGCACCTAATCCTTTTTTCATTATTATACCTTTCTACTGGGCATTACTCTGATTTTCCTCAAACACTTCACCTTTTATTTAGTAAAATAGTTGCTTTTGAAAATGTGGGGAGAAGAAGCCTGGATATGGAGGAGTTGGGATGGAAGAAAAGTGAAAGTGGATGGACTATATGATAGGGGATTGAAGGGAGTAAGGGGTATCATGTGAGGATGAGATTGGAGGAGGCTGGTCCAATATATCGACCCGACCTGAAAGTGGGAAAAGATTCAGAAGAAGAAGATTTGTTTTTGAATAAAACATATATTTTACTATACTATAAATAATAAATTTATAGCCCAGGGATGCTCAAAGACAGCAATGCCTATGTTATTATAAATCTTTGACATGTGTCAAGCAATAAGAGAACAAATCATGTTAACATTGTGACGGAAGGAGATGCTCTTGTAGTTACAATTGTGATGGAGAGCACCCATAGATTGGCACCCTGTGCAGGATAGGCGCTGGGAGGCCAGGATTAAGAGAAAACAGAGCATTTCAGGTTCTCTCCAGGAGATTGGCAGATGATGCCATTAATATGAAAAGTGTGTTGGCACCCTGGTTGGCACAGAGCAGGGACATTTACCCGGCTGCATGGACAGTGTGAGACAATGGGACAGGGCTATGATCTCCCTTGATAGGCTAGATGGCAGCATCCCTGACAAGATGCTGGCAGGGTTTCTGGGACCTGTAATCCCATGGGGCAGCCCTGTTGGGTTCCTTGCGGGCCGCTGGAAGAGCTGCCAAGATTCGCGAGCCATACTTTCTGGGACTTCAGTTTGACTCAGAAGTGCTTCCAGCAGGCTATGCCCCAGCACTGGAAGTACTTCATTCAGATGAGTTGGAGTCGGGTGGAAGGAGCACAAAGCTTTTCTGGAGTGGAAGGAGAGGGAACAGGAAGAGGAGAAGGATATTTGTGTTTGTGTCCCTTTTGAAGCATCTGTAAGGTACTTGTGATGATAAAACCCTGTATTTGAACCCGGAATTGTGTCTGGTGGTTGTGTAATGCACCCTGTCACAAAAGCCACAAAGAGCCATAGCAAGGTTTGGGGCAGCCACCCGTATATTTGGTTTCCTGGCTGCAAATTGTCGTTTGAAATGATAGCACTGCTGTGCACAAAACCTAGTCCAAAACAGAACTGAGGGAATAGGGAAAAGGTGGAGGCTTTTAAGGGGGAAGACAGTAAGTTAGGTCAAAGGGGTCGGGCTCAGGAAGGTCTTCTTCCATAGGCTCGGTCCCGGAAGTGACGTCAAGAGGGCCAGGTGGAATCTCCCGTGAATGGTCCGCAGGAAAGGGAGAAAAAGAGTCAGTGCACTCTGCCACATTCCGGTATGATTCAGAACTGCCCTTCCTCAAGCCCTTTAGCTGCCTCCCATGCGCATGTGTGTGACACCCCTAATGGTCACACCATCCAAATCCATAATACTGGCACAGAGGCCATCATTATTATAAGTGATGCCTTTATTATATATAAACAAATGAAAAATATAAAAGTACTAACTAAACAAAAAATGTTTTTGCATTCCTCAGCCCCTCAGTATGTTTACTGATCCCTGCTTACTAATTCGTGTGCCTTATTCATTTTTGCACCCTTCCTTTGCCATTGCAGTTTGTGTCACAATCCTTTTCTAGCCTGGCCTCTCTTTCTTCCACTAGTAAACTCTTAATCCCAATTTACTTCAAATTCTAGACTCAAAGGACTCTGTCAGTTTAAACCTGGTAATACAATGGGCTTGCCTACCAAGTCTTGCCGCCATCAAGCCATTAACTCCCTATGGTGGCCCCCAAGGCTCCCCCTCTCTGACCTCACCACAGTCCTTAAAGAGGAAGGACTCCTAGGTGGCACCTACACTGTAATGCTTGAAGGGCTCATAGGTCCAGCCACAAAGCATCTTGAGCTTAAACCAACCTGCCCTGAACTTACTCTTTCTCTTTAAAGAAGGACAGGAATCAATTATCTTTGCTGTGCCATCTGCCCTCTACACAGAGTCCAGGAGGAAAGCTGCCTACTTGTTTCTAGATCACAGTTCTTTCCCTTCCAGCTACCCCTACCCATTGCCCATTTGGGGCATCCAATTTCATTTATATGTAGGGTGTGCCAAGGTTATTATAGTTAACGAAAACTAAAATCAAAACTGAAACTATTATTAAAAAAACATTTTCGTAAACTGAAATAAAATAATTAACAAAACCAAAATGAAAAACTAAAACTAAACTATTAAAGTAGCTGAAAAGGCTAACTGAAATAAAATAATAACTTACTAAAATATTTTTAGTTTTCGTTTTTGAATGAATATTCTTTCTGTTAGTCTTTAACCCTTGTAAGTTTTAAGTCTAAAACAGAAAGTCATCCACCACAAGCCTCCCGCACATATTCATCCGTCGTGCTTATCACACGGTCTGTCTTGCATGCTGCTTCTTGCTTGCCCTGGTCAACAAACAAACTGTTTTACACGCTGCATACAGCGATTCACATCTGCGACAAACATGCCGGCTGCCCGGCAGGTCATGGGAATAATGCTGCCGGATCACCAGTTGGCATTGTTTATGGTCGGAATTACGATGGTATGTGATTGTCTTCGAACCTCTGACTTTCGTTCTTGATTAATGAAAACATTCTTGGCAAATGCTTTCACCCTCGCGCGAATTGTTGGTGTACGAGGCTCTGTCGTGCGTGTGCCATGGAGACAAAAGTGACTTTCGCGGTGTTTGTTGCCTGGAGAGCGAGGGTGGACGCGGGCCGGGGAATAAGGGGTATTGTGTAGACAAACGTTTTCCGTGTTCCTGCAGGACCATCTAAGAAGAAGCATGTTTGTCGCGGATGCAAATCGCTGTATGTAGTGTGTAAAACAGTTTGCGATGGTGGACGCGGTCGTACGTCGTAACCGAAAAGTCAACGTGGCTCAGAGGTGCATGTGGACTGTAGCAGAGACGAACGCGAATGACGCCGTGTTTTGTGAGTTGTCGCGTCCGAGTTGGTGGGTGTGGCTCTGTGAGTTGTCGTCCTATCCCATTTGGTGGGCAGGGCTCTGTCTTACGTGTGTCTTGCTTGCCATGGACTTAGTGAATCTATACTAATAAAAGGCAAAGCCCTCATTGACTCACTGACTGACTGACTGACTGACTGACTCACTCATCACTAATTCTCCAACTTCCCGTGTAGGTAGAAGTCTAAAATTTGGCAGGCTCATTCCTTACAGCTTACTTACAAAAGTTAGGCAGGTTTTATTTCGAAATTCTACGCGTAATGGTCATAACTGGAACCTGTTTGACTGACTCACTCATCACTAATTCTCCAACTTCCCGTGTAGGTAGAAGTCTGAAATTTGGCAGGCTCATTCCTTACAGCTTACTTACAAAAGTTAGGCAGGTTTTATTTCGAAATTCTACGCGTAATGGTCATAACTGGAACCTGTTTGACTGACTCATTCATCACTAATTCTCCAACTTCCCGTGTAGGTAGAAGGCTGAAATTTGGCAGGCTCATTCCTTACAGCTTACTTACAAAAGTTAGGCAGGTTTCATTTCGAAATTCTACGTGTAATGGTCATAACTGGAACCTGTTTTTTGTCCATATACTCTAATGGAGGAGGCGGAGTCACGTATCGCGTCATCACGTACAACGCCTCCTACGTAATCACGTGAACTGAAAACGAGGAAGAGATTTACAGCACAAGTCAAACGCGGGAACGAAGGTAAATGACGTTAATTGTTGACTGTCTTTTAATACTGTGTACTTGTTGAGTGTCTTTTAATACTGTGTAAGCATACATATTAACACATGTGCAATTAAACGTGTGCATTTACGGGGTGATTTCTCAGGCTTAAAAGCTCGCCTTTTATTAAAAAGGTAAATGCAAACTCTTTTCATTCTGAAGGGCACAAACCACGTTACATTTCAGCCGTTAAACACGCAAAAATGTCAGTACACCAGATAAATAAGCGCAACATATTATCAGTTGTATTGTATGCTTACAATACATATAGAAATGTGTTAATCGTTAACTAATATTATGGGATGGTGTTTTTCGACTCGCGCTTTGATTTAAACGATTGCATGTCTTGGTGGGTTTGCGTAGCTTATTGTCAATATCTTTACAGCTCTTTTTAAGACTTAATTTAAAAAGGTTTTCTTTTCTTCTTAATAAAAATTTAAAAGCAGTACTTCGCCGGTGCAAAGCGCTCACTTCACTCCCTTACGGGAATCGAACCTCGGACGTCAGCGCTAGAGGCTAAGCCCCTAAAATTGTGCCACGGCGTGTGGTTCGTTTATTTGACAGCATGTAGATCGGGGTAATTACATTCACGGCATTCGTAGTCTGATTCACAATCTGATTGTATGGGTGGTTACCTACCAGGTAACGCTTATGGTTAGCCAGCAAGTCATCTCGAACTGATCACTCGAGTGAACGCAGCTTCACAAAAAAACAGATCCTTAACAAACTGTTATTGGTATATTTTCCCTCAATTTTAAAAGGTTTTCTTTTCTTCTTAATAAAAATTTAAAAGCAGTACTTCGCCGGTGCGAAGCGTGGGGATTTGAGCGACTGACGCATACAGACATATTCATGAGTGCAGGTACTTCGGAAAGAAAGCACCGTGTAAACCTACACTTTAAATTAAGTTCATAGACCTACAAAAGTTTGCCATTGATTTGAGGCAAGATTGCTTTTCTCATGTACAACTATACGTTGCATTCTTAACAGTAAGCTTGCACAGCTTGGTCATATTACAACCTGAGTGCTGAACTGACAACGTTGTATACAAACAGAACTATAACAATCGTAATAAACAAACAAAAAAAAAAGCGAAGAACCCTTGGATTTAATAAAAAGGCTCTTTCCTTGGCGAAGCAAGGAAAAAGGAAGACCTTATATGGCGTTCGTTTATAAAACAGCGGAAAAGCTGTGTTAAGGCTGCTTCACAAAAAAACAGATCCTTAACAAATTGCTATTGGGATATTTTCCCTCAATTTAAAAAGCTTTTCTTCTTCATAAAAATTTAAAAGCAGTACTTCGCGGGGATTTAGATATATATATATATATATATATATATATCTATACTAATAAAAGGCAAAGCCCTCACTGACTGACTCACTCACTCACTGACTCACTCATCACTAATTCTCCAACTTCCCGTGTAGGTAGAAGGCTGAAATTTGGCAGGCTCATTCCTTACAGCTTACTTACAAAAGTTAGGCAGGTTTCATTTCGAAATTCAAAGCGTAATGGTCATAACTGGAACATATTTTTTGTCCATACACTGTAATGGAGGAGGCGGAGTCACGTATCGCGTCATCACGCCTCCTACGTAATCACGTGAACTAAAAACAAGGAAGAGATTTACAGCACGAGTCGCACGCGGGAACGAAGGTAAATGACGTTAATTTTTGACTGTCTTTTAATACTGTGTAAGCATACATATTAACACATGTGCAATTAAACGTGTGCATTTACGGGGTGATTTCTCAGGCTTAAAAGCTCACCTTTTATCAAATGCGGGAACAAAGGTAACTGACGTTGTTCACTGTCTTTTAATACTGTGTAACCATACATATTAACACATGTCCAATTAAACGTGTGCATTTACGGGGTGATTTCTCAGGCTTAAAAGCTCGCCTTTTACTAAAAAGGTAAATGCAAAACTATTTTCAATCAGTTTATTGAAACGCTCCCGTTAAGGATTGCAATAACATATTCGCGAGATAAAAGAACGAAGTAGGGGGAAATGGAGGAACAGCCGCAAACAGCGAAGAGCAAAAAATTAATTAAACAATTGAGAACGGAGCGAGTTAAGCATACAAGCATGTTCATAAGGGAAACAAACCACGGTGTAAAACGTAAGTTTAAATAAAGTTTATAGAAACGCTCCCGCTGCGGATTGCAATAACATATTCGCGAGATAAAAGTTTAATGAGAAGACACGAGGTATAAACGAACCACACGCCGTGGCGCAACGTTAGGGGCAACAGTTTCCACCATTCTATGATCTGCTTCTCGCAACTGAAAGACGGCACATGGCGGATGTTAGCCGACTTGCTGACCGCAACGTTAGGGGCTTCAAGTATGGCGCTGACGCCACATCTCAGTGCCAACACTTTGCAGACTGTACTTAAAAGACACGCCCTCCTCACTGGACAGTTAAAAACACCAATCAAACTAACGATGACATCAAGTATTACCCAATCAAAAGTAGGAAAGGAGGCATCTTCATAAAA